>NC_136295.1:1392427-1586952 GCF_964198595.1 Lampetra fluviatilis | reverse complement strand
GAAATCCGCCCCGAGTGGCGGAGGATTTATATATATAGGCACGCAGGCTCCACGGGCGGCGCTGCGGGTCAGACGTGAACCTCACAGGGCAAGGCTCTCTCAAGCGCCGGGCTGCACGCAGCCTGTGGTGACTGTTGCGTAACACAGTACGTGCCGCGGCTTGTACACGCCGCACACGGCTACATACACTGCACGCCAGCCAGCGGGGTCCTGGGCGGCAGGTCTCGTTACGCGAGTGGAACTCTCAGTGGGGGATTGCACCCAAGAAGTTCGTATTTTGCGTAACGCGGTGCCAGCCTGACTGCCACAGCTGACTGGCATGAGCTGGCAGACACCAGCTGGTAGGCAGTGATAGTCGACAAGAGCTGGCAGACCAAACCTGCGTTACCTTTGCGTGTGTGTGTGGAGGGAGCGGTGGTGTAGCGGTTAGCGCACTGCGCTCCGAACCCAGCGACCCGAGTTCCCGATTCCATCTTTCTCGGCCAGCACCGGTGACGAATATCCGAACCTGTCCGAGGTCTCTCCTAGGTGGACACAGCCTTAAATAATTACCTGGTGCACCTCCGACAAGCACGGTTGGGCTACGTACGGTGCGAAAAAAGTTCAACACGCGGAACATACAAACATCAAAACTGGGGGAGACAAAGGCGACCGAGTGTGGTGCTGGCCCACCCCCGACTCCCTTCGTGCACCGTTCACACACAGAGATGCTTGCCAACAGCACTTACCCCCAACAGTCTGTTGAGGCTACGCGGGCGACCTTTGCTTTTATTTGTGCCAAGCGCGCGCGCACCGCACACACCAAGAGCAACTCGTCCTGTGCCCACGTCAACTCGACAGCACCAGCGGCGTGCTATTGCTGCTGCCCGTATGGTGACCGCGGTGTTGTCGATTTCACCGCTTGGGCCACTCTTCGGCTATTAATTTACAAAGTTCGAGAGCGCACACTTGTTCTCTGAGAATTGTTACTTACCCTAACTTGAAGCTTTCGAACAACAAGAACAACGCGTGCGGTGTTTAGTGATCTCGCGTTTACGTGAAAACATCCCACGCAAAGGGATGAAGTTGAATAATAAATAATAGAATCTCCGAGATGAGCCGAGTGCTGAGCAAATCAATCGCGCGCCACGCTTCCACGCGTCCGGACGTCCACGTGTTTCATTTGTGGCACCTGGAGCTTCTATTTGAGTCTGGTGAGTGTGGGTGAGTGTGAGTAAGAGCGTGGTGAGTGTGGGTGAGTGTGGGTTAGTGTGGGTGAGTGTGAGTGGGTGTGGGTGAGTGTGGGTGAGTGTGGGTGAGAGCGTGGTGAGTGAGGGTGAGTGTGGGGGAGTGTGGGTGAGTGTGAGTGAGTGTGGGTGAGTGTGGGTGAGTGTGAGTGAGTGTGGGTGAGTGTGGGTGAGTTTGGGTGAGTGTGGGTGAGTGTGGGTGAGTGTGAGTGAGTGTGGGTGAGCGAGGGTGTGAGTGAGTGTGGGTGAGTGTGGGTGAGTGAGTGTGAGTGAGTGTGGGTGAGTTTGGGTGAGTGTGGGTGCGCGCACTCACCCCTCTGCTTGCCGCGCACCGCGCTCACCCCCAGCCCCAGCAGGAGGCACAGCAGGACCGGGACCCGCCTCGCCATCGCCAGCACCCCTCGGTGTCTCCTCCGCCTGCCTCTCCCGTGATTCCAGCAGCAGCAGCAAGTCCCGTGCGTGGCGCTGGAGAAGAGTTGAGTGGACGCCGCTGTCTCTCTCGCAGGTCGCGCGCTCTGCCCGTCCTCTACAGCCACCCCCGTCCCCACCCTCTCGTGCCGCGTGCCCTCAGGGGGTCTTCACCCCCCCACCCACCTTCGTCTGAGTTGCGAGTGTCACGCCAGCGCTGCCAAACTCTACCTCCACGCGTGGCCGGACCCAGAAGAGGCTCGCGTCCGCCCTCTCGTGGGCACCAATGCGCGTCTCGGCTTGCAGAATCGTTCTCATGCCAGCAGCAGCAGCAGCCAGCAGCAGCAGTGAGCCCGCGACGGCCGTGCGTGGCCTCCCTGGGGAGGGTTCACATTCTGGGGGCATTGCGGTCAAGCGACTGAGTAGCTAAGACCGCTTACAGATGTGTCAAAAATATGTTTCAAATCGTCTTCTTCTTTCGTATGGCCGCTGATGTAGTAGATGCAGAGCAATAACGAGAAGCTCACATTCAGTTGGGTCAAGCCAGATAACCGCGTCAGGAGCAGCGGTCTGTATCATCGCCGTGATGTCTCCTTCGTGTTTGTGGATCGGGCATTGCGTCGCTAAACGTTGTTACGGTCTGTTCTGGATGACCGCAGTTGCACACTGCCGGAGAGTTAATTATTTATTTTTCATTTATGCATCAGGTATCGGCAAATACTGCCGTGCTTTATGATGCTGTTTAAGGTGGAAGATGAGCTTCGTGGAAGACCAAACCCAGGGGATCTTCTGCCTTGGGCTCTCTTTATTTGATGAGATATGGACAGACAGATACCGGGAGAGGGCGTATTGTCAGCGTATGTGTTAATAAAAAATACCACTATAATAGAGGTTTGTTTTGGGGCTTTACGCGATCTAACCCACAAAAACCCCTCTATTAAAAAAACACAACTCTTCTCTGTTGATTTTTCTCTTTCACTGCCTCCACCCCTACCGGTTCCTTCAACCGCCCCTAATCAAGTCGCCACGTCCTCTTCCTCCGACGACTAATTCCTGACTCGGCTCTCACGTCTCGCTTTCTCTATGTGCAGATCGCTGCCCTCAATCTCCTCCGTGTTCCTCAATCAGCCCAACTATCCGGCCACCAGACCTCTGCCCCTACCACCCTTCACCTAACCTCATCCATGCCCAGCCATCGCACCCTATCTATCTTAACATTTCACGCATGTGCCGCATACCTCGATGCCTCTCATCCACGTTGCACCCATCTGTCACCCTCATTCACCATCACCCTCCACCTTATTCCTCCTTCCCTAACCCTGCAACATTATGGCTCCATTCCCAGCCCCTGTCCCTCCATCCCTTCCATCACCTCCCTCACCGACAGCCATTCCACCCCACCCGTTCATCCCCTTCTGCCCCTTTGTGTATCGCCGTCGACTTGCGTTGTCATGTGCCCTGACAAGGGCGCTATATTATTTCTAAATAGCATCGAATGTATTTTACCAATTGCACGTCCTATGAAGAAACACATCCCTGTCATGGGAAAGTGGATTTAACACAACGCAGGAGGTAGCGAACTACCCCACGCCCATGTGTGTCGGAACACAATTTGACTCTCAAGAAAACCTTTCTTCTACACCTAAATATTTGTTTAGTAGCGTAAAAAAAACAACGATAAAATAACTGTCGATAACAAACACTATTTTCTTGTAAACAACCTAGTAAATATGGAATGTTGTGCCAACGTTGTGTCAATGTTGGCACAAACGTTGCATGTGTAGTGATGCACTTTAGAGACACTAGTATTTGGGAGGCACTCTGTTTATTATAGCCTTCACCAGCACAGGGTCAGGACAGCAACAGGCTGCCTGACCAACAACAATGAAGACGATGTCGAAGGCGATGACGAAGACTTGCAGCTCCACGGGTTCCACTCCAAACAACAGCAACAAGTCCTCTACGGGGTCTCCCTTTTATCCCCCCAGCGTAGCCTCGCTCCCCCCTCGGCCACGCCCCCTTCTAGAACCTACTTGAAGGATCCCGGCATACTTCACCTGCCCCCTCTGTCATTCTTTCCCCACATTCCTTCCTCCAGCCTATCCCCTGACCTGCTGACCGACAGTGCTGCTTCAACAGCAGATCCCCTTTTTGCCAGCAACCAGCGCTACACGCCATAGTGACCTATTCCATGTCACTACATCACCCCCCCTGTGAAAAAAAAACAGCTGTCCCGGCTGACCTCCATACCCCGCACAGCGGAACAACGAACACAACAACAACCGTTATGCCACTTGCGAGGCAACAAGAACAATAAATAAATAATAAACCCATCGCGAACGCACGCTAATAACCGAGCCCCTAGGAATATACAACCCCCGACAACCGTCCGCGTGGCGCAGCCACAGCCCGGGTCGCGTCTGCGACCACCCGCCAGACGGCATCGGAATAAATAGGAGAACGGGAAGGGCGGGTTATCTTCATCGAACAGTTTTTGAACGGGTCCTCGTCTCCGGGCCCCCAGGCAGGACAAGAATGTGTTTCCTGGGGACCCCGGGGACGATTTGTAAATGGCCTAATGGGCGCAGCCCCTCCAGGGAAGAAGAAAAAGGGGAATAAGAGGAAGCGGTTGGCGGTCGTTCCGTCCTCCCTGGCCCTCCTGTGGACTGCGCCGCTGGTGGTTCCGTGGTTGTCAGGCGCTGGAATCCTGTGGGTGGAAGAATAAAATCCCGCTGAGGCGCGACCTTCGTGACTGAACGCCCGGACTCGCTGGACCTCAGCCAATCGGCCTTCAGGTAATGGGGATGAAACGACCTCGCAAGGTGGAAAATAGGGTTTCAGTCGTGACGGGTGCATATACCAGCGTCTGCGACCGACCTGTATTCGTACGCACTGTGGCCTCCTGACCTCAATCACCTCCACCGGGCCCTGCCATGGCTTATGTGATTAAGGGGACGTACCCAGGGGCACCTGGGGGCAATGCAGCCATACCTTGTCCCCAGGTTTCCAGGGGTTTCCGGATCCCCGAAGTCCCACCAACTTTTAATTTGCAGCCTGCCGTTTCGCTAAATTACCCCGAAATGCTTCCCAAGCTTCTGTCAATCGTTTCAGGGTAAGGTGCATGGGCATAGCCACATTAACCTTCTTCCTGGTCGGCTCTATGTCTAAATGAGCCTCCACGGGGGTCATATTCCCTCCCGCACATGAGGAAAAAGGGGGAAACCCCAGTGGAAACGTGAGGGGCCATTCTGTTACAGCAAGAACACCCGGAACGTGCAAGTCCCAATTGGACTGCGCCTCGTTGACCTGTTGGCACAACATGGACGTGAGAGTCCTGTGCACGCGCTCTACCATCCCGTCAGTCTGGGGGTGGTAGGGTGACGTCCGGATCTTTTTAGTACCGAGGGAGTCGCACATTTCTTTTAATAAATTAGAGGATAAATTCCGTCCTTGGTCCGTAAGGAGACGCTCAAGGGGTCCCTTTGTCCAAAACATACCCGTGTAGGAACGCGTCCGTGATGGACGCGGCCGACTGATCTGGCAAGGGCCAAGCCACCGGCCACCGTGACAGGAACTCCACCCCGACGAGCAAAAATGTTTTCCCTCGGAGTGGTGGGACACGGCCCGAGGATATCGAGGGCAACGAGCTCACTAATACGTGACACCTCTATGGACTGCAACAGCGGCCGGTTCTGCCTCAGCGGGGCTTGCGGCGAGCGCACTCAACACACCCCTTCAGCATATTATTGACATCCTCCGACATCCCGGGCCAAAAGAAGTCGCGTTTTAAGGTCAACAAAGATTAATGCACCCCGAGGTGCATCAATCGCACATGAACAGGCCGTATTATCCTACCCCGCAGAGCAGTCGCTACGACGATGCAGTAATGCTGCAACTCCCCGTCCCACCTCATCAGCAGCCTCTCACGGAGGACCATGAGGAGCATACTCGCTCGCCCTATTCTACCACCCGTCGCTCCGATACGCCGCCGCATTTTCAAGAGGGATGCATCCTCCACTTGGGTGTGTTTGAGGGTTAGAGCATGGGTTATGGGGGAGCGGTAGCGTAGTTGTTAGCGCACTGCGCAACGAACCTGGCGATCCAAGTTCGAATCCCGCTTAGGGCCAACACCAGTGACGATTATCAGAATCCGTCCTGGGCCTCCTCTCCTTGGTTGACTCCGCCTCAAAATGAGTACCTGGTGCGGTGTGTAAACATAGCCACTGGGGAAATAAAGGCGGTTGGGCGTGGTGCTGGCCAATCACCCCCTCGTGTATCGCTAACAGCACTTGCCCCAACAGTATATTAAGGCTATACGGGGGATCTTTGTCTTTGTTGTTTAGGATATAACATGGGGTCCAGCATTGGGTGGGTGGGAGTGAGAGCATGGGTCTGCATCGACATCGCTACAGCATGGGGCCCAACATGGGTTGTAATAGCATGGGTTACAGCATGCGGTGTTTGTGAGTGAAATCATGGGTTAAAGGATGGGGTGGGTGTAAGTGAGAGCATGCGTTACAGCATGGGGTCTAGATCGAAATCGCTCCAGCAAGGTGTCCAGCCTGGCGTATGTGTGAGATCACGTGTTGGCGCATGGGCTGAGTGTGAGTGAGAGCAGACCCCATGCTGTAACAGCTGTGTCGAGTTCTGTTCCATTAGTTGATCCTGGCCGCATGAACACTGCCAGGATAAACTTATGTGGGCATGACATTCTATAACTTTACAGGGCATTCATCAGTCAATTCCCTCTCGCAATTATCACAATTATCGTTGTGTTGTCATTATTTGAGTTATTTTCGTTGTCTTACTTAGTAACGGTATTCTAAATGCAGTGTTGCTCACTCCACCTCTACATTTTAACATCTGAATTTTTCTCAGGGCACCATGGTATGTATTGCGCAGTCCAAATCAAAATAAGTTGAACTCCCCAGTAAACATGCAAACTTTGGGCCAACGTAGCAAATTTACTGGGTCTCTAGCCTGTGTTATTTGCTTCAAAGAAGGGCCATTACCCAAAACATCGTCTATTGTTTTTGCTGTTTAAGACCGCATTGTTGGTGACAATTGTCGAGTGTTGCTTTAGCTGCATGTAGAGTCTGCAGTGAAGTGGGTCTGTGGAGATATACAGGGTGGTCCATATGTATTGTGACCCACAATTCATTGACTCCTATTATTTTTTTCCTGATGCTTATATATTTCTGTTTTTACCTCATTGGTATACAGTATACAACGTTTTGGATAATTAAATGGGGGGAGGGGGGTCACAAGACCTCTGGACCACCTTGTACACTCTGATTGTTGAAAGGGAGGCCATGAATCGGTCTGATCAGCGAACTTTATTGCTACTCACCTAAGCCACGCACTCGCAGGGAGATTCACCACCAAAATACCCTCGGTGGCGAGGTGTTAACTACTTCGCCTGTTATGAGGTCGTGGGTTCGATCCCGACCCTGATGCCTGCTGTATATTTGGAGTTTGCATGTCTCTCTCCCCTCGTTGTCGCGTGGATTTTTTCCCCACACATTTAGAAACACGCGTTTACAGTATTTAGCTGCTATCCATTTCCACACGACGATAAGCCACTTCCTTGACCTCTCATTTGTGATGGCCAAATGGCTTCTGAAAAAGAGCTGTATTGCTCTGCGGGCCTTGCCTGATAAAATGAAAACATAGTTTATAGTTTAGTTTTAACCTCGTTCTTTCTGTAAGCCCCCCTGGTATCGACTCTCTCCCAGTTCCTTCTGGAACCGTCTACAACAATGTTTATCAAACTCTAGTCCTCGTGACCCACCGCCACGCGACGTCTTTCCCAGTTCACCAATTAACTCCCCATTCAAATACATCTGAACTCTCACCAATTAACTCCCCATTCAAATACATGTGAATTCTCACCAATTAACTCCCCATTCAAATACATCTGAACTCTCACCAATTAACTCCCCATTCAAATACATCTGGACTCGTTCCACACTGCACGCGCGAGATGATTGCGACACGCTGTCTGTGCCGCGTGGAGTACACGGAACGCACGCGTGGAGTACACGGAACGCACGCGTGACGCGACCACGCGCACTGAGATCTCAATCTTAACACGAGTCGGCTTAATGAACGCAAACAGCGTTCATTGATTAGCGCGTGGCGTGGGAGGTGCTTAACAATCATTGGGCGCAAGGCAGCAGTGAACGTGAATTTGAATGGGGAGAGTTAATTGATGGACGCGGAAAGTGGTAGCGTGGTGGTGAAACATACGAATCGGAAACAATTGATTCTGCGCGCCGTTCAATTTCCACAGTACGGGAAGCGTTGTGTTTATTTTGTCACATGTTAAAATCACAATCGCATAGGAGTGTAGTGGGTAGCTTAAAGTTGCCACTTAACTGGGTTAGACCCGGATAAGCAGTAGAGTTCAGTGTTGGCTTGACCCCGGGCAGTCCGGAAATTGACATCTGTTTTCAGGTGATAGAAATGTTTTTGTAGCGAGGTCTGGTACTGGCAATTCTGTGAACTGCATTACACAGTAAACCACACACTTTTCACAGCCAGAGTGCTAAGCCTGGAGCTGGTCGACAGCAGTGGTTTTTAACATGCGGTGCACGCACCCCCCTGGAGGTGCGAGATGCCCTGTCTGGGGCTATGAGAAATGGCCATACTCTTTTTGAAGGTAAATCATCGAAACAAATTAAGCACGGCCTGGTAAGTACAAATACTTTGTGTCATCAAACCCGTGTATGTGTTAACATTTTACATGTTTTAACGGTTGAGAACCAAAGGGGTGCAAGGCTGCAGTAAAGGTTAAGACGCACTGGGCTACAGGAGATGAAGTGGCAATAACAGACCACCAGTGGGTGAATCTGATCTCGCGAGACGAAACTCGTCTACCATTGTGATTATGGCAGGGATTGTTACTCATTAACTACTATTAGTCTTGACTTAAAGCTTTCGTGACTGCAGGAATTCAGACTCTTTGGGTCTTTCGGTAAAGTCACGTAGATAGAAAAATAATAAAAATCACGACGTTTCGATCGCAACACAAGCAATCGTCTTCTAGCATGTTTTAACCTGAAGACGATTGCTTGTGTTGCAATGGAAACGTCGTGATTTTTATAATTGTTCTATCTACGTGACTTTACCGAAAGACCCAAAGAGTTATATTCGTCTGTTCGTGTAACTATTCACATGGCAGTTCAAACACTGGTCATCAGAAACATGTCTTTATGTGATTCTCATCAGAACCCATGGTGTAAGTATAAGTTAATACCTCAGTGGACTCTGCCTGGTAGAATGGGGATGACTTCGTTATATTTGTATGTTTCTGAGTGATTTGTTTCACGACCATCATGTGTTTGTATTGTTTCTTGTTGTAACATTCTTACATGCCCCCTACCTGTGAAAAAGAGCTTTACAGCTCATATGATTTCTCCTCCCGTATAGATAAATATTCGGATTCTGAAGTGCAGTCTTGAACTCTTACTATATTCGCGTTATCTCTCTGGCCTGTGCGCCTTCAATAAAAACTTTTGCCCAAAAGGTTGCATGATTATTGATTTTGTTCCCGTTAAGGGGGCGCACACACACAAACGCGGTGTTGTTACTGACGCTGCGGTGGCTAGGAGATGTTAACTACCTCGTCTGGTGTACAGGAGGTCGTGGATTCGATCCCCACCACGATGCCTAGTATATATTTGGAGTTTGCGGTGTCTGTGTGTGTCTCTCTCTGTGTCTCTGGGTCCTGCGGGGTTTTCCCTTTACATTAAGAATGAACGTCACCACGCGTTTAGAGTGTTTGGCTGCTGTAAATGTCCACGTGATAGGCCAACTTCGTTTAGCTATCATTTGTGACCAGGTCGCTTCTGAAAAAAAGAGCAACGTAGCTCAGTGGGCCTGACCTGGTACAATAAAAACTAAGTTTAGAATAGGGATTTTATTTATTCACATAGGGAGTGGGCTGACGAAGGTCTCGCGAGACTTGGAGAGTTGGCTGCAGACAAATCTCGCGAGACTCGCGCTGGACGCGGTCTCCACGGTAACCGCGCTCGGCTCACTCGGCCTGGCGTTGATGATGGAGGCGGACGCGGCGAACGGCGCCTTCTACCTGGAGCGTATCCTCCTGACCCCCCCTGATCCTCCTGATTCCCTCCGACCCCCAGATCCTCCCGATTCTTCCCCTCTCCCTGATCCTCTCCGTCCCCCTGATCCCATCCCCCTGATCCCATTCCCCCCTGATCCCATCCCCCCCTGATCTCATCCCCCTGATCCCATCCCCCTGATCCCATCCCCCTGATCCCATCCCCCCTGATCCCCCTCGTCCGCGGCCTCCCTCCACGCCGCGGGGTTTGGCCGTCACTAAACTGAGCAGCTGCTGCTGCTGCGCGGTCCCCAACGCCGTGCGCGCGTGTGCGGTCTGAACGTGGAAGGTATAACAGGCGACGTTTCGGGCAATGGGCCCTTCGTGTCAGTTGTGTTTGTGCTCCGCTGCCAACGCGCCAGGCGACAGCATCACCAGATAATTTGTGTGCTTTGTGTTTTGTTTTTGTCGACGCGAGTGTGCTGTGCGCGTGGTTTCCGCAGCGAATCCTGCACTGCGGGCGGCAGCAATGGTTGGTGGATCCACGAAAATCTTGCGAAACTCCATACCTGTCAACCTCTTATCGGTGCCCTACCTTATTACAGAACAATGCAGACCTTATTGGTCACCCCGTGCCACTTATAAATCTCAATGTTCATCCTACAAAGTCCCATATAGACAAAATAAATGTTTTCCCCGTATTGAAACAGCTGTACGCCGTATGGACCTGACAACTAAATTTCCCTGTACAAGAATACGGGTGAACCGTGTGGGTTGACACGGTGTGAAACTCCCTTTCCCTGGGAGTACTGTACAGAAAATATGTGGACTCGGGTCTGTTACATCTGTATGGGATAAAGTGTTCCCCCCTCGCATGCTTGGGTATTCACCGTGTGCGCTGGTTTCCTCCCACATGTTAACAGTCATTCATTGACCGAAGTTCGACATATATGCCTATCTTACTATATAGAGGAACACAGAGCCGGGGCAATTAATTGATGGCGTCGGCTCATTGCATCCTTCCTTCCCTGCTTGTCTACAGTTCTTCCTTGCGCTTCCGAAACATGTCGTTTCGTTTACCTAATATAACTGCTGCCGCAGACACAACTTAGTTTGTAGACACCAGGGTATTGCATGTCAGGAATGACATCCTTCACAGATGGGATAAAATCACGGATTTTGGGTACTGTATTGAATCGGACCTGGATCTTGTGTTTGTTTAAGATTTTGGAAATATTTTTGGTAACACCTCTGTATGGCAAGATGATGGTTTTGATTGGGTCCTCAGATGGTTGTCTCCCCATGTTGGGGATACAGCTTTGCAGATTGTGCGGTCTAAGTATCCATTCATGTTGGCGGCTTGGTGTACGTGCTCCAGTTCACTGGCTAGGTGGCGGTGGTCGGAAAAGCAGCGGGCCCTATGGTGTAGTGTTTTTATGAGGGAGTTCTTCTGGGCCGGAAGGTGGTGGGAGTCAGGCTTCAGATAGGAATCCGTGTGGGTCGCTTTCCTATAGACGGAATGTCCCAACGAGCCATCAGGACTCTTCTCGATCAAAACATTCAGGAATGGTAGCTTGCCATCATTTTCCACTTCCATGGTGAATATGACGACCGCTTGTGTTGCGATCGAAACGTCGTGATATATTATATTTTGTTTTTCTACCTATGTGACTTCACTGAAAGAACCAAAGAGAGTGGATTCCTACAGTCACGAAAGCTTCAAATCAAGAAGTAAAATGTTAATTAATATCTGAACAAAATGTATAAACGTCATTATTGTCCGGATCAGCCTGCGTTTGCATCACAGCCCCGCTGATCACCTGGAAGACCGTCGCGGACCACCGGTGGGCCGGGAACCAGACTAAGGGAACCACTGCTCTATGTGAACAATATTTACGATCGCATTGAATCTAGCGACCTCGTGTGGCTGCGGGTGTCACGTGCACCGTAGCCACAATGTACATGTGTACGTCCATTGATTCAAGCAAGCCTGACTGCTGTTGAGACACTGCGTGTTGATGCAGGTCCAGAGTTTGCTTGTCTTGAGTTAATGCTGCTGAAATCATGTACTCCCAGAAATAACCTTTTTTCATGTGGAGAGACGTTGCTTATTTTCTTTATTTTCCACAACGCTAATGATTGTTTTGGGCAACGTATGACTAGATGATTGTTAACGTGATTCTGCATTTATCGCAGGCTTAATCGCCGCATCTTCATACCTTCTCCAAAAGTAAACGATTTGGTGATACTGCGTTGGTAGTGGTACACAAATAAAAACACGTAATGAAAAATAAGAATAGGTTTTAACCTTTCTGGCAATAAAACAGGAGGTGCAGAGATGTTTAAACGCCAAATATATCCATTTTGCAATGAATCATGTCTGCATTAACCACACATACTTGTGGTGAACGTGCAAACACCTGCTCTGATACTATCTGCATTGTCTTTGATACTGATTGGCCTTCTGTATGTCCTTGTCTCACCAGTGTCAGACCAGAGAACGCCAAAAGACGACCAGTACAAAGACAATACAAGTAGCAGAGCACTTCTAGCTCGGGTCTAGCAGTTATATCTTTGGGACCTTTGTACCAGTATCAAAATGATGAAAAATAAGAATAGGTTCAAAGACAATGCAATTCAAAGACAATACATATATTATCAGAGCATGCCTATTATCATAGCATGTTTTTTTGCATGTGTTGTGATGTCGCTGGATGTCAAAATGCTGGGTTCAGTGCCGGCCCGAGAGGGGCACGGCGTGCGGTGTATAAACTTTGCGGATACCACAATGGTGTGGGTGTAGTACCAGCCCTAGAGGGACCCGGTGATCGCTGATTGATCGCGCTAGATGGCACCACGCTTTACGTGCAGTGCCGACCCTACAGGACAGTGTGTGGGTGCCAACCGAAGGATGAGGTTATGTGAGGCCATGGCACTCTGGTTGACCCGGATGGACACGTGACCAGTTAAGTTGACAAAGGGGCCCCAAGAGGAGGCTAGGGGTGGTCACGTGATTGGGACCCAGATCCTTCCCGAGGATTCTGGAAGGTGGACGTGGCCAGGGGCAGAGCCGGCCACGCCACAGAGAATATAAGCCGAGTCCCGAGAGGGTCCAGGGTTGTTGTTCATCGTGGAATAAACCCTTCGTCTACATTCTCTGTTCAACAAGTCTCCAACATGTGGACCCGGGCCGAAGCTGCTGGTCCCGGTCCATAGTAGCAGTTACGTTGTAACTAGTGTAGTTAGCCTGGTGGTCACCACCATGGGTTGTTATTCTGTTAAGGGGAAAGTTACCTTGTTTTATTGGAACTGAATATGTTTCACCACAAGTACGTGTTGTTAATGCTGACTTGATGCCTTACAAAAGGCATCTATTTGGTGTTCGAACATGATAATACCTGTTTTATTGCCAGAAAGGGTAAAACTTTTCTTATTTTTAATCATTTTGATACTGGCAAAAAGTCCCAAAGTAAAAAAAAACCTCAATTACATTGGCCTGAAAATGGAAATATGAATATATATTTAGGTGACGTTTCAGACATTGGCTCTTCCTCATAGCACATAGATGAACTTTTAAGGCAGTATTGTTCATTAATGTATGGGATTTTTATTATTTTTACCTCCACAAGTCAACCAGTGTTCTAAGTGCACAGATTGTAAGGCCATACACACGTGGTCTAGTCACTGCTATTTGCTCTTGTCGGAGTTTGATTCCCGTTCACGGCCAACACCAGTGACGATTATCTGAACTGGTCCTGGGCCTCCCCTAGATTTGCTCGATCTCAAATGAGTACCTGGTGTGGTGAGTAAACCACCCCACTAGGGAGACAAAGGCAGTCGGGCGTGGTGCTGGCCACCCACCTCCTGTCCTCTGAACGACATCGTGGAATCTTGAAGGTCGACTGAAACAGACGGAAATTATGCTACGGTTAATATCCCGCAGTATTAACCAAGGAGCCTTGTGGGACTTGAACCTTGAGGCTTTGTACCTGCCTCCTTGGTTAGATGTCAACATTGTGCATTACAATGTATGTGGTGCTAGGTAATGTACGCAACCCCACCTTGTCAAATAAAACTGACCAATGTAGAAGGTTTTAAAGAGAGTATTTTTCTGTATTGGATTAAATGTAATCAACAAATATAGATAGCGTGTCTATTCTGATATTAAACCTGCGACGCGATTTTATTTTTAATGCCAATAAAATGAAAGCATCTTTCTAACAAGTTTACCAACAGAAAAAGAGTGCCGTGTACAGAGATGGGATATGCTTTCTCTATTACCTTGACTCCTTATTACAGAGGTTACAATCACTGATGATGCTGAAGATCAATACCGCTATGAAGAGGTGGGTGCATATCTCTGGATTGTAGATAATTTTTGGGTATCAATTCAGTATAAAAAATCTATAACTGCGACATGCACTCTTTAAAGTTTAAAAGTGAATATTGTTTACATTTGATACAGTCCACCTATGCATCCTAAAATTTGTTACCCTTTCGTATGTTATGGGTATTTTTAAGGAAAACATCGATTAATTATGCAAACATTGCACGTTTACATCTTCCCAAAAGTTATTATCCATATCAATATACAGTGACCCAGTTTTTTTATTTTACAAAAGTGAGAATGTGGATTTTACTCTTGTAGAGAATTCAATAAATCATGCACAACGTGTCCATGGCCTGGACAAAATCACCAATGACAATAAAAACATGTTAAATTGCAATTTGAATTTTATTTAGCTGTAAGTAGCATCAAATACGAAGTAAAATACTAAATTTTCATGGAAATTATTATTTTTTTGTACGGAAAGTAAAATTAATTTTAAAGCCGAAGTGTGATAAGTGTTATGAAATCTGCAAATGAGAAAAAACCCACCATAATAGATAAAGAGTGAAGGGCGTTAAATCGCAAGCTTCAAACAACACAAACACGAGTACAAAAAGCACTTGGAATGTGCGCGTCATAGAGAAAGCACCAGTTTATGAACAATTGGACCACAATACAGTTCTTTAGGGACATCCGAGTGTTTTTTGCGTTTGTTTTTGTTTAAGCATGCTAACATGTGAATGATACTTTGCCTCAATTACAATCGTCCATAGGTCTCCATTGCTGATGAAGGCAGTGCACAGGACGCTGATGAAGACCTTGACTTTGCCGTAAGGAGCCTTCAGGAGCTGAGTGAAGATGTGCAAGCCACTGTAAGGATTTTTTCCCATATTTATCACTCAATTCTATTTTACATATTGAAAGAGATACGAGAGGGATTTTCGAGTATCACAACATCCACTTTCACACATCGAAATCTGAGGATAAATGGTGAAACCTTCCTGGAGTATAGAGTATATTTCCTAACTCCAGTTGCATGTCGCTCTACAAAATTAATATTTTTCAATGCCTTTTTATTTTACTTCTTGCACATGCACCGTTACTATGACTCGCGGATGGGATCATGTGGGTCATCGTAATTAAGCAAAGATAAACTATGACATAACTTTGTGTGCAATATCATGCATTAATTTAGTAAGAAAACTGGTTTTATAAGTCTTTATGCAGATATATATATACACATACGATTAGTACCGTTGTCTGCGTATGGTGTCAAAGGAGTTCAACATACATGCCTTATTTATTTTAGTTATATATAAGCAGAAATACAAAAATCTGCAATCCAGTATGCGGCATATTGAAAATGCTTCGCGAGTCACAAGCCATGTTCTGTAAACGTTAGCGGGGCTAATTTGGAGCTACAGGAGCAGAGCGGCAGAGATATACAGAGGTAAGATCGTTTCATGTTTCTAGACTTGGATCTCAACATTGTAATCCGCAAGTTTATTGCGTATTAATTTAGCCGTGAGTCACGTGCCGCAATTCTTCTGTAATTCGCCACATTTTTTGCGGATTAATGGAATTGCGCGGCTCTTCCCATAATCTGCCGAACACCGCATTGGCGCGAAAATATTTCGTGATCCCACAAGAATCCATTCTGGGCACCCATTATTGCAGCTTACATGTCTCCAGTAGGTGAGCTCATACAGAGTTTCTGGGTATCCGTACATCAATTACGCTGATGTTACTCTCGGTTGGCTACGTAAAGTGTGAAAGAAGTTCAACATACATACTTAAATATATATACCCAGCTCCACATTTCTTTGAAAACTTTGGTCCTAATACAATAAACTTGCTCTTAGAATGTACAACAGCTGCACGACACTGGTTGATGCTCGAAAATCTACAATTCAACCCCTCAAAGCCGATGGCCTCAACAAACGTCTCCATCGTCTGAAAAATACCCTCGCTGAAGTCATTGGCCTGGCTCCATCTCTCAAGCTCTTAACATCTTTTGAAGGAGCTGCGCTGGTTACCATTGCATGCGAGAGTCCAGCTCAATGTCGCAGTGCTCACTCCTATAGCAAAGACAACTGGTCAACCAATTAATCTGAGCAATGCCATGCGCCCATATCTACCATCACCAAACCTACGCCCGGTTTGCCATTGACCTGCTGTGTGTGAAATCCACTCGGCTTAGGACAGCAGAACGGAGATTTTCATCTGCAGCCCTGGTGGTCTGGAACAGTCTGCCAATTGAAGTCCAGTTAGCCCTGATAACCAGTTCTTTCAAGAGCAGCTGAAACACATTTATTTTAGCTTCTGTTTAGTTTAATTGAGTGCGATCCATGCTTTTGTTCCAGCTTCATGGTCAATGTGACGCGTAAACCATATTGGATTGATTGATGTGAAAAAAGATGTTGTACCGAGTCCTTAAGCTGGTTAAGGTAGGAAAGCCATAACCCAGTAATGCCACTCGAGGGCGCTGTGGCAGTAGGTCAGAATTACATTTTGACATTAACATTTCCACTACCCCCTGATTTTATATAATGGGATTGAATTTGTGACACGTCTGACTTTTATGGGGGGGGGGTTTCTCCAACAGGTGCGTCGGCAGGGCGTGGGGGAAAAGCCCCCAGTGGCAAGACAACTTGAGGCCATTGATGACTTTGTACGCAATTTTCTGTTCCGGATGGGCATGAGCCGTACCCTTGACTGCTTTCAGAGCGAATGGTAAAAAAAAATCACATTTTTTTTACATTTTCTTCTTTATTCCAGTGTTTTTGGTACTGAAAAACTGTTGACCTTATCGTCAGAAACGTCCTTCCCCCAACTATCGACTCCCTACCCCTGTTTAAGTCCAGGTTCAAAACCTTTCTCTTTGCGCCTGTCTGTCCATCTTTTTCTTTATTAACAAAATATAAATTTATTTTTTATTACATTTTTTACCTAAGTGACTTTACCGAAAAAAACAAAGAGTATGGACCCTTGCAGTTATTAAAACTTCAAGTCAATAATTAAATTATTAACCCTCCTTTCCCCAGGATACCCACATTCTACTGCTCTGTACATAATCTTAAGATGTGGTTGCATATACTTTACATGCTATACAACTCCAAACTGGTATGCTGTATTGTGCACCTGCAGGAAATGTTTTGAACTGTTATCAATCCTGGAAGCATTTTCATGGTGGCGTCGTATTCGCACAGCGTTATAGGGGTATTATTATTATTCATTTGTTGTTAAATGAACTATCGTGAGGTTGTGACACCAGTGTCTGTTTCCTCGCTGTGGTGTTTAACCCCTGGACAGGTACGAGTTGCAGGAGAAGGAACAGCTTGGCAAGGCCGAGCGAGGAACGGTGTCAGATGTCTACATTCAGAACCAGGAGCTACACGACAAACTCACGTCCTTACACAGAGACCTCGCCAAGTTCCAGGATGCCACCAGGTCCTCCGATCTCTTCAACACCATGAACATTGCTGGCTTTTGAGGGTTTATACTATGCAGTGAAATTCCTCATATCCATTGGCCCTTTGATATGAAGATCGTTGTTATCCACAGGTTCTGTGGGTTCTACAACTTTTACTGTATCTGGAAATCGTGAAGTATTTTACGGCTGACCTAGTTCAGGGGTCAGCAACCTGCAGCTCCGGAGCCGCATGCAACTCCTTTGGCGGCCCCCTTGTGACAGCCATAGTTTTTGTTCCTTATATCTTAAACTTAATTTGACGTGAAGCAAATTAAATATGGCAGGGAATGGGTCACTATGATTTGTACAACAGTCAAACTGTATTGATAAAGAATAACTAAGGGGGGAAAACACTAATAGACTCAGTTTATTCCATCACCAATTTCGTTTATTTAATTCAGAATGTGTGTTGTCATCTGCAGTATTGCTGCTGCTATGTTTGTGTACAAGTAGCTCTGTGTGCGATGCAGCTCTCGAGCTATTTTGGTCAAATACAAAAATCTCTTCTTCTTTAAAAGGTTGCTGACCCCTGCCCTAGTGAGTAGCAGCACATTTGTGATTTGTCATGAAGTGCTCTGGGGATGCTGCAGTTCTGCTTGCACATATGTTAGTTTTGTATGTCAAAATTAAGTTAAACAATTTGATATTGTGAATGAGATGGCTTTGACTGTATTTCGTTTTAAAGTACGACTTACAATGTATTAATTTTAACATGGAAAAATAAAATTCTCAAACATACAATGTGGCCTAAAAGTCATGACACATAGGGTGCTGTATTTGTTTTAACACTAGCATTAAACAGTTTTTATTGTTTCTACTTTAAGTTAATATTTTATCTGTTTTCATTGTATATATATAAAAAAGTATTTTTCATTTTTAGATGAATTTTTTAAATGGAGAGAAAATTGTCTAAAGACGAATGAGTTGCATTTTTACGTATGCTAAAGAAGGCAGCTATAACCTTTAAAAACAAGTCCTAAATTAATTTCAAAATATAATTCATGCATGCATTAATGTTAATGGGAGTCAGTTTGAACATTTGTTCAAATAAGCATAACCCTATGACATCCTGACGTTTTTGGGCCACCCTGTTAGTAAATGTAAACACTCGCTGGTCTATGGCGTGGTACGTATGATCTGTGCTTTAACAAATCACTTGGATTGTGTGCGTTGCAGACAAACGCAGGACACGTTGGTGACCCTTCGTAAAGAGAGGGATCACCACCGCATGCACCACCAGAGGGTGCTGCAAGAAAAGAACAGGCTGCTGAACGACCTCAAGAGGTAAACTATACAACAACAAAAACTAGATTTCATTATATTTGGGAAATCAGTGGTTGAAAAAAAGTGATGGCACGGCCCACCCACGTTTTACGTTTAGACTCCCTGTGCGCAGTCATGTAGTCCAGTAGCGGAGGAATATCTCGTAGGTACCTTAGCTTTCGGAGTGTGGCATAGGTATGTAATGATGAATCTGCCTGATGTTGAGTTATAGTTAAGAACATACTCTTGTATGATTAGAATCATTATTTTTTCACAAATTTTAGATATTACCTGATTGTAAGAAGGCATTACTATAATTTGCAAAGTATATGCTGACACACTCTTGAGATTAAAAGAACAAACACGATTGGCATTAGAAATTAGACAAGATACATGGTTAAAATGTGCTTATACACGGGCCTATGTATAATATTAATAATCCACTGATAAGGTCATGCTCCTAACCACTGGTATTGGTAGGAACACTGAGTCACTGAACCAATGTGCATTGGATCAACAGCTGCATTCCTGCCATTGCTGCATAATTGTTTCAAGTGAATGTCCTATGTAGGAGAATAGCCCCACCATGGAAATGTGGTATTTCCCCATTTGTCTGAGGGTTCCCACTCGAGACAAGCTTTTCCCCCCACACTCACTTGAGCAGGGCACTTGAATTTTGTCTCCTGTTACCAAAATATCTTTGGAAATGGACATTAACTACCCCGTGGGTCATTATGTTGAGCAGGACATGTGGATGAAGATAAAACAATGAGAATAGGTTTTTACCCTTTCTGGCAATAAAATATGACATGTTAAGATGTTCAAACACCAAATAGATACCTTGTGCAAGGCATCAGGTCTGCATTAACCACAACAGTGGTGGCAAAACATTAACTTGTCGTCAACGTATGTGTGGTTAATGCAGACTTGATGCCATGCAAAACGTATCTATTTGGTGTTTGAACATCTTTACCATAAAGGGTAAAACCTGATATTGTTTCATGTGCATGTTATATTCATATTTCCATTTGTTAATGTGATTATTTTTCTTTGGTCATTCGAGCTGCCGATTCCCATCTCCTTGGTGAAGCCAGACGTCTCACTTTATGATTCTTGCCTGCCTCTACGTGGACGCTGTTTGGCTTTTTGGTTCCCTCTGTGTTTCACTTCTCGCATTCTACCTCTTGTTTGAACGTTTTGACTCTCACCCTTTTCACCCAGGACTTCCGACGCCTGTACATTTTCAAAATAGGTAGCTCTGAATTTACCCAAATATATGAAGATTATAAAAAAAAAATCATTGGGCAAAAAAAATCATGACAACTCATTACTGTGTCAGCAGAATCTTACCTCGCGTCTATAAAAAAAAAATTGCAAACTAAACTTTCACCCCCTCTCTGAATATATATAACATGTTGAACTGGATAAAATTATTTTTCACTACTCACTTTATTTCTATATATGCTGCCCTGATCGACTGCATGATAGCGAGTTATATTTAATAACACACTCTTTTAATTTATTATAATCACTTAATGTCTTTTGCTAAATTACTCAATTTGAATATACCGTAGATGGCAAATATTGCCACGACTGCAAAAACTTGGCAGGCTTTACTGCGTAAAAAACGATGATAATAATTTTGAATGTCGTCCCCCTAAGTGCCTGTAAAAATAAATTATCAGGACAGTCATAATGCTTATAAGTCATCCATTCCTTCACAAGTTATTTAATAATTTGTTCACTGGTTTTCTTAATTTATAGCAACCTTCTAAACATGTACGTTTCTCAGCTAGTATTATGATACATCATTGATTTTTATGTTTGGGTCGTGTAACTATCTGGCACAATTCACGGTGTGAAACCCTCCTTCACCCGACATAGCCAAACACGTAACAAATATAGCCACGTGTACGAGCATTTTAAGGCGCAAACCATCGTTGTTTGAGCTCACCGGTAAACTTAAGAAATGATTCTCACAGCCAAATTTAGCAATCCGTGAACATGCTCGTTGTCTGTTCCCTCAGATTGCAAAAGCATTATGCCTCGTACGAGCCAGCTCTCCGGTCACTGAGAGAGAAGTATGAGGCTGCCCTGAAGGAGAAGATGCTCACCAAGCTAGAGCGGGACCGAGCAGTGGGACAGGTCGGGCTATCATCACGCAAACTGCAGTCATCCTCGCAGCGGCGGCGGCTTTTGGCTAGCCCCATTGGACAAAGAGGGTTACCACATCGCGCGCTTTCACATGCGTTTCTGCGGCCGTCTGGAACCATCTTCCTTACGATATTAAGGAGTCGCTGGAGCTATGCACTTTTAAATCTAGATTAGAAACTCATTTCTTTTTAACTTTAGAACTGATTTTCTTAAAAAAATGCTTCTTGCGTTTAGTTTGTTGTCCTTCCTGGCACCTCTCATTAGCACCGTTGCCTACATACGGTGTTACAGTTCAACATACATACATACATTCATACACCGTGTGATAGCACTAATTTATCCTGACCCTGATGCCCGTTCGACAACCCTGACGCCTGTATATTTGGAGTTTCCATGTTCTCCCCGTGGTCGCATGGGTTTTTTTCTCCAGGTCCTCACGTTTTTCCCTCCACATTTAGAAACATGCGTTTATATTATTTTGCTGCTATACATTTCCGCATGATAAGCCACTTCCACGTAATAAGCCACTTCGAATATGCTGTGGCCAGGTCGCTTATGAAAAATAAGCTAAAAGCTCAGTGGGTTTTATTTGTATGTGTTTTAGCAATTTGCTTACTTTTCCTGTACTTCTGACGCACCCCAACTGGAGATTTGTGAAAAAAAGAGCTTTATAGCTCATCGGATTCCTCCTCCAGTCTAAATTAATATTCTGACTTTGATTCTTTACCTCTGGTTCAGTAGAAAAAACCCTTTAATTTCTGTATGGTCATCAGACAGCCCATTGATCAACTTTCAGTGAATAACTTTTTGTAATTGATGTTGAATGTAATGTGAGTTGGTTGTGCCTATGTTTTAATAAGTAACTACTATTAATCTTGGGTTGTTATTTATTGGGTTTTGTAACAGTTATTCATTATTAACATTTTCGTATTTTGAAGTAGGAATTGGATATTGACATTTACCAAAAATGTAACAACACAGTCGACTCATTAAGTGATTCCACAAGCAAACCCTCAAGAGTTGAGACACGCTTTTATACTATGCTACCAGAGATATTACATTACGCTACAGTAGAACCCCTCTTAACGACCACCCCTGTTAACGACTAATCACTTAATGACGGGCCTCCATACAGCCCAATGTGTAGTGTATAGTGTAAAGTAGTGTAGGGTATAGTGGTGGAGTGCCTCCATCGAGCCCAATGTGTTCACTTACCGATCATTCCCCTGTTAACGACGGGCAAATTGTAGGTACAGTAATTAATAATTCATGCATTTATTAACCACGTTTATTTTAATATGAATTGTCTATAATGGTGTTAGTATCTTTATATATTAATATCCATTGTTTAAATCTAATAAGGTACGTTTTTTGGATGAAAAATTGTAACTTTCAATGCTATTGGAAATAATGAAGACTTGAACATGTATTTCCCATACTCGCAAATCACTTAACGACCTGTTTCATAGAACCAATTACCGCCGTTAAGAGGGGTTCTACTGTACATAATAATCGTGGCAGTGCATCAGACACTGCCGCTTCCTCCCCCCAATCGGTGTCCAATGCGTCGTTTAGCTCGCATGATGTGGTAGTTGTTTGTGTGTCAGTATGACAAAGTTTGTTGGCGACTCGCACTTCGGCAAATGTTACATCTTTACGTATGCCAAGTCCTTAATAAAGTAAAATATTAAATAAGTCCCTTTCGCGGTTGACGTCCCTCACACTTGGGACAATATTTTGTCTGCATGACATTTGGAAATTATTCCATCCTAGTCAGTCTTCCATGACCCTTTTCGGTTCTTTACTCAGACAATACAAATGTGTCTTGAGTATAATACTTAGTTTTTCTGGACTAAATTATATTTTAAAAGTTGTTGTATTGAGATCATTTAAAATAATATTTTTTTTGTATATACCCACATCATTGTATTGATCCGTTTGTTTTTGTTCTCAGTGGACACTGATCTGCCTATTCATAAGTGACTGCTGTGAAAAATGATCATTGAACTTCTGAATACTACTTTTGTCCAATTTAGATTGCTGGTCTGCAAGCCACTCTACACAGTCTAGAGTCTGGGCTTGAGGAGCCAACACCAATAATTGCAGGTGTGTTACTACTTTTTCAATTATCTTTTACCACCTTTACAATTTTGACAAAGGGTAACTTTTACGCACTTGTAAACTACAGATAATAACAACAAAAACACGAGTGAAGTAGACACATTGTATGTAAATTAGAATTTCTGCGAAATGTGGCTCCAGCATCCATTGCCAACTGTATATACCAGCTGGATGAGATAATTGCATGTTGGGTTTTTTTCCGTTTTCATCAAAATAATTTAAAGTCAATTCCCAGTTGGAAGTATATTTTAGTGTAATGTACATGCGTTGTACTATTTCCACTTGCTCACCAGGTGAGCTGCTTGACTCTGTCCCATCTTTTATCTCAATGCTATTGAAATACTTGCCTATTTTTTCCATGAATTTCAAGCAAATTAACTTATTTTGTGGGCTTAACTGCACTGGCTGCATTTTCTGCTTACAAATGCAAAGCAAGAATGAATGGTGTGCTAGCTCAAAATGCAATCATGAACCACCATAGATGGATATTCATGGTTACTTATTCACCTTGAAAATCCCCTAAGTCTCATATTTTTTCAGGTGATTCCTTCTTGCCAGATCCTTTGGTTTTTCCCATACAAAAAATACTCAATCTGGCAAGACTAAATGCATTGCACACATGTACAGAACACCTCAACTCCACACCCAAATCATGCACATTCTTTCCGGATTTTGTATTTGATATCCCTGACACCACGTCTCACTGCAGATGGGTATCACACGTGCGACGTCTGCGATTCACCATCCCTACCCTCAAGTTCCCATATTACATGAGTGCATCATTGTTAACACACCCAACAAATAAGAGATTGCATCGCCATCCAGAACTTGTACCCGTGGCTTTAGTGCGGCACAGCACGTAACCGTAGGCTGTTGCGTCCTCGCGCGCTAGGCTTTCACGACGCAACAGAGACTGGTGTGGAAGGCCCGTCTCAGCGCCGTCTCCGAGAAGCCCGGCAGCAGGGCATCGCACCAGCCGACGAGCCGGCGAAGAGCTCTGCAGTGCGGCATGCCAAGGTAAAACTACGCGATAAAACCGTTGCCACTCATCATCATCGTCATCACGCGCCGTAGGTGTCCACTGCACATTTCGTCATTTGTTTCCACTTTCTTGCGTCTTGTGCCAATATGCTCAAGTCGTGGCCACATATTTCTGGCACCAATCTCTTATGTCGTCATCAAGTCATTCTCTGTCACATTACATGACCTGCCATATTGCTCGATCTATTCACAGTGAGTGATGCAGTCCACTTTTAGTATAATCAAGAGAGGCTGGCCATTTTATGTTTGTTTGTTTTTAAGCGGAACACGAAACGTTGGTCTACTATAAGCCATCCATTCCCAGAGTATAGTGACTCTAATGGCAACACAGTCTCTGTAACAAATGTTAAAGAAAGACTATAACTTGTGTTTTTAGAGACGCGATTAATAAGCCTCCTTTTGCGGTGCATATTTCCCACATTGCAGGATTCAGAATTCCCCGTGGATACCCGGGTCAATCCATTCCTGGGCCAGGTGCAAAAGCAGCCAAGTGACGCGATGCGCAGTGGCTCGCTGCGGATTTCCCAGACGCTCAAGGCACACGAGATGCCTGTTAGCAGGTGCTTGGCACTCACGTCAACCGTTGCACATTATACAGCCCTATTACGTATGTCTGTGTGTGTATAAAGTGGGGAATGGTAGTGTAGCGGTCAGCGCGCTGTGCTACAAAATCGGCGACCCGGGTTCGATTCCCGTTCACGGCTAACACCAGTGACGATTATCTGAAACGGTTATCTGAAGTACGATGTTTCGCTGGTAATTTCATCCAGCGTCATCAGGCGATTTGCCAAAATAGTAATTACCAGCGAAACATCGTACTCAAATTGTAAATATTGTGGATTTATTTTCCAACACACCGGTGGGCTGAAGTAGTAACTAATTGCCACGTTTTGTTTACGTGACAAACCTTACTGGCTGTGTCGGGTGGTGGAGGGTTTCGACGTATTTTTACTTGTGCGATCTAACCCAAAAACCTTTATTATGAATGATATTGGTCGTGAAAGCCTTTGTGTTAAAACTACATATATTTTTGCAATGCCAGCTGGAAGTGCAAGTAATAAAACTAATCCTAACCCTAACATAACTTTATTGTAATGGTACATACTGCACATGACCTGGTAGAGATGCGTGCTTATGCAAACGTTTTCCTTTTACAGTTTAGAATCTATTACAGTTTAGAACCATAATGCCTTTTCTGAATGACGCATTGTAATTGGAGGAATTTAATTACACAGCTTCTTTCACAATAAAATAATTTTATTGTAGTGCACTGTGCAAAAAATTGCAAATGGCATGCACTCAGGATTCATGGAACATGTATCAGAATTCTTGTGCATTACAAAAAACTGGAACCTGAGATCTGACTGAAATATTGCAAGTTAAATGCGGAGGCGAGGGGTTTGGAGATGCGATATTGCGACATCCCTGTTACGAAGTGGCCACATTTCATGAGTCGTAATTGTTAGCTAGACCATATGGTTTCAGAATTATCTGCCCTCAAACAAGAGCTCCACAAAGTTTATTCACTCTGACATGGACATCCCCGTCTTTTAAGGCTCAGGATGGGCTTACAATGGGTCACTTAACCCACGCAATTTAACACAGAAGACTACTTAAGCCACACTTAAGTAACGTCACGGGGATGTAAAGTTAACACGTAGCTATATAAGCCGGGTATAACTTTATAGCAAAGAAGTAAACTTTAAGTGCAGTGGCAGCTAATCAAAGTCAAGGTGAGGCAATGGGGGCTGGGCCAACGATTATGAAAAATGTATCGTAGCAATCACGTGACGATCAAGCAATCGTCACACACCACGTGACCCTACCGAAAAGTAACGTTCAATTGTAAGTGGTGTGAAGACATTGCACGTAGTGTTAGGTTTGTGACGTTCGCTTTAAATAACTTTAAATTCCAGTGTAAAAATCACCCCAGCACATGCCATATCACATTGTTCACACAATTTGAGTTCACATTAAATGTAAGCAGATTTTACTGACATAGCATAAAAATAGATATATTTCATATAAATGGAAACACATTATATGGTAGACAGTTTACTGTGTTTTGCCAAATGATTGCTGGACTCACAATGCCATCTCTTTCTCTCCTCTAGCATGGCGCTACACCCTCGTAAAGAGATTCTCGTCACAGCCAGTGATGATCAACTTTGGAAGATGTGGTCCATTCCTAATGGGGACATCATCATGACTGGCCAGGGCCACACTGATTGGATTGGAGATTGCGATTTCAATCCAACGTACGTAAAACATCCCAGCATTTCGCAACATTGCTGCATCACTTGAGGTTATCTTTGCAACACTTGTTATGAGTAAATGTTTTAGTATCCTTATTTTAAAACTGAAGTGAAAAGTTGATCATCAACTTAAAATGCATTTTAAGATTTAAAATGCCAATCGTCGTCTTATGGATGAACTTTGCACTGTCGCTTGCTTTTCCAAAGGAACTACTTCAGCATTACCAAGATCCTGGGGTCAAATTAGGGCAGCCGCCCTTGGTATTATTTTCAATATAATCTTAAATTTTGACCGGGAAAATTATAGGTGTAATGTGTGGGTAAAGGCGGAAAATTAAGTATGTAATATTACGGACAGCTAAGCTGAAGGCCACGATGTGTTTGAAATAGGACATGGTACATAGAGGGAGATAATTTTCAATGACTGCACAATAAGACTCGACACATAACATTTTCTTTTTCACCTAATTATGCTCCAAGAAGTAAGACAATATATTAATGTGTGAGACTTAGAAGGCCATATGATGGTGTTTCACCTCGTGTGGATAAAGAGTTATGTTAACGTGTCCTCTCAAGTAAATATGTCGGTATCATCTCTCAGGAGTTCCCTTCAGACGCAAGGTGATGGACTGCTCACTGTGGAAGTTCTAAGGCAGTTGTAATTAGTTACATATATCCCTTTTAAGAAAATTGAAAATGTCCTAATTTGTTTTATTAATACTTGAACAGTTAACGCATACATTGGCAATGAAGCAAATAATTTTTTGTTAATTAATCAAATACTCATTTGTAAGGCAGTCTTTGGGCTGCACTCTGCTCACGTCTCTCGCCTGTAACATCAGGCATCCCAGTTGTTTTTTTATTTAATAAGTTGCACCCTACTGATGAGACTCGGAGAGGTTAAAGCGGTCCCAAAGGTGCCTTGGTTTAACGAATACTCTGATCTACCGATTAGCAGATGGAATAAATGTGCTTTAACTTCGGATGAAACTAGTTGTCTGTTTATAGTCCTTTTATGAAACATAAACGGCACGTGCTTATATAAGCATTGTAAAAAAAAAAACGACTTTGTGTAATTTAACGGTTCACGTGCACACTTGTGCACGATTCAGTGGAACCAACTTGGCAACAGGTGGCGGTGACTCGACGGTGAAGGTGTGGGACTTCTCGCAAGGAGTGTGCGTACTGACGCTGGAGGGTCACGGTCACGCCGTGTGGGGCTGCTGCTGGCATTCGTGTGGGGATTTCATCGCTTCCAGCTCCATGGACAACTCCAGCAAGGTCTGGGATGTCAACAGGTGAGGCCTTCGCGTGTGGAAATATTCTGATTTGATCACAGCTGGTCATGTTGGTGATGAGCTCAAACATTTATATATATTAGTGTATAGTTAGGTTCCTATATGAAGTTGTTTTAATCAGTTATTCGCACAGTCATAGTTTTTGTTAATATTTAGTCGTCTATAGTGGTCAGGAGATAGAGAATAACTAATACAGAGCTGGGAATAAAGTGAAGAGAATATAGTCAAGAGCCTTGGGCTTGTTTTGTTATTAGGCAAACGTGAAAATATGATTGATTTTTGGAGAGAAAACCTTTCAGGAACTCTTAAGATGCTTTGACATTCCAGGTAATTTCAATGGATAAAAACATGCACCGTCCCAACCCCTGTGCTGAACTACCTAATTGTCCTGCCTAGTTCCCCAGAAGGCCCTCTATATTAATATATACACACATTGAGAGAAACACTTCCCGGTTAGGGTAGGCCTGTCAAGTCCACTGTCTACTGGTGAGCACTTAGAATATTGGCCACTTGTCCCACCAGCAGAGATTGTCCCACCACTTGTGGAATCATAGTGGAGTACGGACATCAAACACTGTGGGCCATACGTTTCAAACGATACACATACAAGTATAAAACGCACTCGACCTCTGTGCATTATCCAAAGAATACATCAGCAGCTCCAGCTGAAGTGCATTGTGGACCTCTTATGTTAGTTCACCATCAAAATAAGGCAGTAATACAGACAACTGTGGACTGCTTTCGTTTTATATTTGGACTCATCAGAACAGGATAGTCACCAATGCTGCTACCACTGGGGGTTGTTTTAAGGGAGGAATGGAAGCTGCAAGTTATAGTGAAGATGATCGCTCTGTGTGGTGCAGTGCAGGGCGAGGGAGGCACAGAAAGAGGCAGTGGAGATTATTCCTCTAAAGTGGCCATCAAAATAAATTTGAGCAAAGGTGCATGGAAGCTATGAAGCTGTTTCGTTATTTAGCCGACCTCGTGCGATCCAGCTATCCAAGGTTTGTCTAGCCAGGGTCTGATTTGCCAGGGTTCCACTGTATTTTGGCAAAATTAAGACAGGCAATTGCGCAACGTGGCACTTGTTTTGATTTCACAACAAAGTGCTTCCAATTTTTTTCAGTTTAAAAGATAACACAATTATGAAAAAAACAGGAATTTTGATTTTGAAAGTTTAGATATGTATATTTTACATGTTAATGTCAATTCAGTATTTTTATTATAACAATGTTGAAATTAAATATGGAAAAAAAATCAAGTGCTTCACATATTTGCATGAGATTAAATATATAAGATCATTTAAAATAATTGTAAATTTGGGTTTTGATGGGCAAACACAACAGTAGTTGTCCTTTGGAGAGAGGTTCCCCTGCCATAGGAATGTGGAATATCCATCAATGACTCAGGGCTGTCAACTGGAGATGAGAATCAATGCTTCGATGCTCATTTGAGCAGAAAATCACTTTGACTCGTTGGCAAAGGACACCTTTTCTAACATGACTAACATATACAAAGACAAATAATATGCATATTATAGTCTGATAAATTTGCTGAAGGATTTGGGAAATATTCCACAGCCCCGATTGTCGGTCTAGACTTATGGTAATATTCAAGGTAGTATTCATGGCCTGCACATGACACAACTGTAGTAATGCTGATATAAATATATAAAATTGAGCCCTCTTTCAGTGTCTTATTACATGGGAAGTACAATGTTTTGATGGCGACACTGGCTTCTTCAGCTGTTCTTGTGTAGTTATTTGTTAACCAACTGTATCACCTCTTTAGACATTACAGCGATACACATGCGATCCCTAGGTTTTTATCTTTCACGAAGCTCATGGTCCACCCTGAACTGCATCCTCACAAAACATGGCAGATACAGATAACTGATGCACAAATGGAAAACTAAACTCTCCAGTGTGCGACTGTGGTCATCCAGAACAGACCATACAACATCTCACGACGCAATGCCCGATCTACAAATACGAAGGAGACATCACAGCGATACACTCCACTGCTCCTTACACGGGTATCTGGCTTGACAACCTGAATGTAAAATTGTAGTTGTTACTCTGCATCTACATCGGCCAATGCGAAAGAAGAACGCCTCTTTTATTTACTAGTTGTCCACTCTTGTATTTGTAATAAAGGTCATTGAGGCGACTTCTGGAATCCAGTCTTTATTCGCTTTTCATTACAGCACTTCCTTCACGCTGCTAACAGGCAGCGTGAGAGGGATAGAGAGAGAGAGAGACGCGCGCAGCCACGTGGCAACTTGGACCCCCACTCTCGCGTGGCCTCCTCCTCCGTTCGTTCCAGTTCTGACCACGTGTTGTTCGTCTCCACCCCTATTTAATACCCGGGTCATGTGGTACATTTCCACCAATCCTGGTTAGCCTCTATGGAATCTTCCAGACTCCACCGTAGGCTCCCGGGACCACGCCCCTGACTCGTCTCCCCATTGGCTGTGGCTAAAGCCAGCAGAACCAATCCTCTACAAACAGCTGTCACCTTTCCATTACGTCAGGGCCACGCCCCTAGGCTTCCCCCCATTGGCTATGGACCAGGACCGGCAGAGCCAATCATCGTGACGAGTTATAATCCGTCAACGACCCGGATATATCCTCACATTACATGTTAATTGGATGTTTACCGTTCCGATCATGTAAACCCTGTACAATTAGTGGAGCATAATAGGCGAATTCTTCTTCTGCAATCGCTGCGTTTTCCTCACGATTGTGAAGTCTGTCGTCTGTGTTGTGGCAGCGAGCGATGTCGCCAGACGCTCCGAGGCCACACCGACTCTGTCAACAGCGTGGAGTTCCTCCCTTACTCCAACACGCTGCTCACCAGCTCAGCTGACAAAACCCTGTCTTTGTGGGATGCTCGAACGGTAAAGTTACATGTAATGCATTCACGTTCAGCATTTTACTTTATTTTTAAAGACTTTATTGTTTTCGTATTGTTCGAAAGATGTGGCAATGTAATCAATTTACTTTGTGTTTCTGGATTAACTTTTTACTGAGAAGCACGTTGCACGTAAATATTAACGATGATGGAGAGGGCATTGCATTTGTTATAATCACAAACCATTTACGTATTGTACAGTAATGTGTGATAATGTGAAACTTTTCTTCCAGGGAAGATGTGCACAGATATTTTATGGACATTTGCACTCCTGCAACCATGGCACTTTCAACCTTAAGGTAATATTCATGGCCTGCACATGACATGACAATATCAGTGCTGCTAGTTGGGTCCATGTGAGAGCCTTCTTTCAGTATCTTTTATAATGGGAAGTACATTGTTTTGTAGGGTGACACCGTAGCATCCTGCGATTCATATGGAGTGATCAAAGTATGGGATGTCCGTAAAGGTACTGCGACAATGACACTGAACCTGGGACCACATCCAGCCAACCGTCTTTCCTTCCACCCGTCTGGTAAGATGCATTTTTCATACTGGACATAGCAGTTCGCATTTCATCTCCATCCATTTGTTTGTGTAAAAAGATCAGGCCATCATATCCAACACTATGTATATATCCATAATAGAGGTTTTTGGGTTAGATCGCGTAAATATATAAATGTGTCGTTAAAACCTGCCACCACCCGACAGCCAACTAGTAAGGGTTGTCACGTAAACAGAACGTGGCCAATTCGTCACTAGTACAGCACACCGGTGTGTTGGAGAGCCAAGCCACAACATTTACAAACTGAGCACGACGTTCCGCCAGTAATTACAACTAGCTTCATCAGACGACAGCCAGATTTGTGCAGAAGTTTTACTGTTCCATTTCTTATATAGAGGCGTAGATGTGTTGACCACCCTTCTGCGCTCTTGCGCAATGATGGAGGGGGGGGGATTACTGAGGCAACGTACATTATGCATGTGCATTATGGGAGCGCTTTAAACTTGTCCTTCCTGTCTATTGTGTTTATTAAAATAGCCCTACCAACGGTAATCCCTATTGAAGTACGCTGCCGTTTGTAAGCATGCATTTAAATAAAGTATTATTTGATTATTCACTTCCATGCAGCACTAAAACGGTAGCTATCCGAACAGTAAAGTTATTTTTATTTCTCTCAATTTCGATAGATTCTCTAATTCGTCTTGGCCAGTAGTAGCTAGTTTTGCACAATACTTCAACATCAAAATCAATTGCGTGTCCTTGTTGGCACACGTGTTCTGCTACTGCTGACAGTTGCATTTGGGATAATTTTATATTTATCTGATGTTCTTTTAGTCTCGTGCTGATCATTGGTCCTGTTTGCCCAACATAACATTTACCACACGTGCAGTTAATCCTGTAGCTTCGGTAATACATCTTTTGTACCAGATACAGTATTACATTTGGAATTTTATGTACTGTGCCAAATCTGACTCGGATGTTTTGTTTTTCAAAACATCTGGCTAGTTTATCAGATACTCTCGCAATGTACGGTATTTTTATCGTTTTAATTACTTGGGCAGTTTTAATGCTCTTGTTATTTGATTTGATTTTGGTAATCAATGCCCTGTGGATTTGTGCATCATTGTGTAGTAAGTATTCAGGAGGCTTTGACGACAGAGTCGGAGGCACACTTATTTATTAACACCAACTTGTGCACAGTAACGGGTACACACAGCACTTATAGGGGTATCGTCCCCTTCACTCGTCTAACAGGGAGACGCAACATCTAACCCCACTAACCTACGCCCGAGTCCTCCACTACAGAGCTAGGGGAGGCTACCTATCCCAGCCCTGGTCAAGCTGGGATCGCGGCACCCTGAGTCTCCAGACCGGCTCTTATAAGAACGTCAGTCTGGGCTCTCGGGGCCACGCCACCGGCTTGCCCTGGTCGGCCCTGACAAGGACAGCGAGCCAGGGGAGCTCCGGGGCCTATTCTAGCTGGTCTTCGCTCTTCGCTGGTTTAAGCTAATACTCGACCTCGAGCCCTCCGGCCCACCACCTTTTATAGTACTCGGCCCCCGGGAGGGGCCCGTGGGGGATGCAGGTGCGGACGTCGGTGTGAGCACCTCCTCTGTGTACGGCCCTAACCACGCCCCTTGTGTTTGTTAGCCATCCGTGCCCATACACAATTACACCTCTACATCACCCCCCCCTGCACAGCTCGCAGCCGTCCCCGGCTGCAAGAAAATCAGAATAAAGGTGCATCCCTCCCCAAAACCGTGTGTGCCTCGCGTAATTTTAACAAGAACAATGACAACCATAACAACAACAACAGCAACAGGAAACAGGAAGAAAAAAATAACCCGACGCACCCCCCCGAATAAATACCCCATTCTGCAAAACCAACATATATACACGCGCTCCGGACGCCTCCCCCCACCATCCGCAAGGGCCCCCCAACGGCCGACCTCACAAAAGTCTGCGCGTTTTGGCGCGCGTTCTCGCGGCGGGCCCGTCACAAGGGCCCGTCCCGGCACGCTCAGTGGCGGTTGTTGACGGTCCGGGTGCGAGAGAGTCTGGCTTCGCTGCCGAGTGACCCCCGACCCTCCCGGGAGGGGTTGGCGGTCGTGGACCCGTCACTCCTGTTGCACCTGGAGATGGAACAGTCGATATCAGGTTAGGCGAAAGCAGCGACGTCGCGGAGTCGGCGGACCCCTCACATGTTTGGCCATGCGTGTGTGTGTGCGAACCACGGGGCGGCGCAATGAACGGTTTCAACCTGGAGGGGTGCACGTACCACCGACGCCTCCCCCATTTGACGCGTACACATTGCGGCCGCAAGACCTGTACGACCTCCACGAGCCCCCGCCACGGCCGTACCAACTTTGACGAGGTCGCCAGCGGCACCTGGGGACAGTGCAACCATGCCCTGTCCCCCGGTTTCCATTTGAACACATGTACCCACCCCAGCCTAAGCCTCTCGTTCGCCTTCTGGCGGAGTTCAGAATTTTGCACGGCCGCTTCCCGCGCCTCAGATAATTTGCCGATGTTAAATTTAACGTGTTCCGACAATGTAGACTTCGCCTGAGGCGCCGAGTGCTTCAGCTGGGTCGTCACAGGCGGGTTAGCCTCGTGGCCATACATTAAAAAGAAAGGGGAAAATCCGGTGGCCGCATGGGGAGCCATCCTGTAGGCTTGTAACACACCGGCAATGCGAAGGTCCCAATCTGTCTGGGATTCCGATACCTGCTGGGACAGCATGGACGTGATAGTCCGATGCAGCCGTTCCACCATCCCGTCAGTTTGTGGGTGATATGGGGAGGTCCGAATTTTCTCCGTACCCAAGAGGTCGCACACCTCGCGGAGGAGTTTCCCCGAAAAATTCTTACCCTGGTCAGTCAGCAGCCGTTCCGGAGCACCCTTGTCGAGGACATAGCCCTGGACAAAGGCCTCCGCGATGGCTGCTGCCGACTGGTTGGCCAGGAGCCAGGCCATGGGCCATCTCGTGAAGTATTCGACCCCTGTCAATAAATACCTATTTCCCCTGGGTGTAGCGGGAAATGGCCCGAGAATATCCAGAGCAACGAGCTCGTTAATCCGGGAAACCTTTATGGACTGCAGCGGAGGGTTGGACCCCCTCGCTGGTGGCTTCCGCTGCGCGCATTGCGTGCACGACCCCAGGAGATCCCCCACGTCCTTTGCCATGCCCGGCCAGAAGAAATCGAGCTGGAGCATGGCAAAGGTCTTGTGAACCCCCAAGTGCAGGAGCCGCTCATGCGCAGCCCATACCACCTTACCCCTCAATGCTGCAGGCACCACGAGCCGTTGGCGGCAGGATTTCCCGTCCCAGTGCATTAAAAGCCCCTGGAACAACCCCCACAAGTCAACGTTCGCCACCCCCTGACCAACCCCCCCGGTGCGACGGCGCAGAGCGAGGAGGGAGGTGTCCTCCATATGGAGGCGTCCCCACTCCGCAACCGACAACCCCAGCAACGAATCCCTCCCTTCTTGCTCGATAGGACCCGAAGCTGAAGGCGCATCGGCGGCGGCCACGAGGACCGAATCGGTGGTCACGTTCGGGGGCCTACAACGCCCCGAACCCAAGAGGCACGCGCATTCCGAAGTGGGTGGCAACCCGACAGGGCGTCAGCGTTCGTGTGGCGGACGCCCTTACGATATGTGGTGACAAAGTCGTAGTCTTGGAGAATCTCCAACCATCGAGACAACTGCCCCGATGGTTGTTGAACCCGCAGGGCGTACTGCAGAGCCGCATGATCTGTACGGACGGTGAAACGTCGACCGTACAGATACGGGCGGTACTGCTGAACGAAATAAACAATTGCCAATAATTCCCGACGGGTAACGCAGTACCGTTGATCCGCCGGAGACAGTACCCGACTACCGTAAGCCACCACATGCTCTACGCCACCAATGAGCTGGGACAGCACGCCCCCAATGCCCGTGTTACTTGCGTCTGTATCGAGCAAGAAGGATTGTGAGAAATCGGGATAATTCAACGGCGGAGCCCCCACCAGGGCATTCCGGAGGGCGCGAAAAGCAGCCTCCTCCTCCGGCCCCCAATGAAACCTGACTCCCTTGGACGTCAAGGCATGCAATGGTTTCGCGATCGTAGCGAAGTCAGCCACAAACCGTCGGTAGTACGACGCGAACCCAATGAAACTCCTGACCTCTCCCACCAAGGTGGGAGTCGGCCAGGAGCTGACGCATTCCGTTTTGGCGGGATCAGTGGATATCCCCGAGCGTCCAACAATATGACCCAAATACCGCACCGATTCGCGGAGCAAATGGCACTTCTGCGGTTTCAAATTGGCAGCCCGCATTTTGAGAAAAACAGCACGCAACCTCTGGAGGTGTTCATCGAATGATTTGCTAAAGACGATGACATCGTCCAAGTAAATTAAACACGAATCCCATTGCAAGCCCGCCAAGACCAGTTCCATTAACCGCTGAAAAGTTGCTGGCGCAGAATGTAAGCCCATCGGCAAGCGGTTAAATTGGAAGAGGCCTTGCGGTGTACGGAAAGCAGTCTTAGGTTTGGATTCGTCATCCAGAGGAAGCTGCCAGAATCCAGAAAGTAAATCCAGGGTGGAAAAGAATCGCGCCCCCGCCAAGGCATCGAGCGACTCATCCATTCGAGGAAGCGGGTACGCATCTGCCACAGAAATTTTGTTCAATCGCCGAAAGTCGACACAAAACCGCAGTGAGCCGTCGTGTTTTTTCACCAAAACGATCGGCGCGCCCCACGGGCTGTTGGAAGGGGAAATGATATCGGCGGCTAGCATGTCATCAACGGCCGATTTGACATGATCCTTTTCGGCGGGACTCAACCGAAAGGGATTTTGGCGGATTGGCGCGCTGTCACCCGTGTCAATATGGTGTCGCAGCAATTTAGTACAACCAATATCAAATTTGTGTTGACTAAAAACGTCGGCAAATTCTTTCAGGAGAACTCGCAGCTGCGCACGCTGCGAGTCGGACAGGTCCACTGATCCCGCGCAAAGCGCATCCAGCCATCCGTCATCACAGTCCGAATGCGGTCGCGACGGAGGATCGGTGCTTACCTGACCCACGAGTGGTTCCTCATAGGGTGCCGGCGTTGCGTGTGCAAGCACGGTCCCTTGAGGAACCACGGCCGTTCGCGATCCTACATTAAGGACTGCAATGAAGGGGTCCCCATCCCCTTTCACCATGGTCTGAGCCGCTAGCAAATCGGGTCCATTGACCCCGGCCCGAGATGGTCCCAACAAGACCCCCCGATCCGCAACCCCCTCAGCAAACGGCCGACGCAACCTAAGAGGGACGAGCATCTGAGCCCCCGGGGGTACGCGCACAGTTTTTGCCACGAGCGCCTGCACGGTCGCAAACGCCCGACGCTCTGTGGGCGTGGGAAGACAAAAACGTTACACGTCGGCCCGACGGGAGCTCGATGCACCCCTGGTCGATCAAGATACGAATGGGCATTTTGGCCAAGAAATCCGTCCCCAACAGGCACGGAACCGCCAGTGAGGAGGAAACCAAAACAGGTCCGGATAATTTAATGTCTCCAATGCAAATTTTGGCGCGGATTTGCCCAATGATGCCTAGCGAGCCCCCGTTAGCAGCATAGCATGGCACGTCAACGGGGAGCAAGGGACGACTTTGAACGGGAAGGATGTTATGAATCAAATCAGATATAATGGTCGCCGACGCTCCTGTGTCAATTAAAATCCGCACCTCTACCCCATCAATATGACCGACCACGACCGACGATCCCGCCGACGCTGCAACGACACGATGGGCGAGCTCCGACCACTAACCCGGTTGGAGCGCTCGCCGCATTTCAGAACAATCGGACGCAACGGCCGTCAATTTGCGAGCCCTGTTCAGTTCAGCGCGTGAGTGTGTGTCGGATGTGTGCATGGGCCAAACGTGTGAGGTGCCACGACTCGCCGTATTTCTCTGCTGAAGATTGGGTGGAGACGGCGCGGCGTCCTGACGAGGTGTCGCCCCGCGCTGACGGGGAGCCCGGCATCCTGAAGCAACGTGGCCTTGAAGGCCACAGTTGTAGCAGCGTGTGAGCGCCCCAAATGGCCTGGGCTGCTCCTGGCGGCTCGGTCCGTTCCGAGCCTGTGGTGCCGCCGATCTCCATTCCCCCCGCCGCTCCACCCCGCAGACCTCCTCCGATGGGAGGGTGGTAGTCGCCATGGCATGGCCGGCCACCCCCTTGGCGGCCTTGCGACGCAGGGACCGCAAGCCCCCGTGGATGTGGCGCGCTACCAGCAAGGAAGACATCTCTGTGTCGTCTTGAGCCAAGACGGCGACGTCCAGCTCGTCCGCGAGTAGCAGCAGCTTTTCAGCCACTATAGCGTCCACTCCCTCCTCGTCCATCCACGGGAAAGCTGCCTTCGCCAGGGCCAGGAGAGCCGTCCGGAAGGCCAGAGGCGATTCGTTGGCGCCCCGATGACGATTGTGGAACAGCTGCCTGCAGTCCGAAGGCGGGCCGTAGACAGCTGACAGCAGCTGCAGCGCCAAGTGCAGCGTGGCGCGCTTTTCCTTAGGCGCCGAGGTGAGGGTAGCCAGGGCGTCGTTGTCCAGCATCGCCGGCAGCGCGCGTAGTGCTTCGGCGTCCGTCCAGTTCGCCATCTCCTGATGAGCGATGAACCGTCTTTTGAAACCGCCCCAGTCCCCGTCCGCGCCCACGAATTCTTTGAGAGGCGGCAGTCGCTGCTGTAACGTGATGTCCGTGGCTGCGGATCGCGCTCCGTCGTTCCCAGCAGACGTTACAGTGTGGGCGGGCTGCGAGCATGGCATCGCCGGTCGCTCCGTTGTTGACGCGCTGGCCGGTGTTGATGATGTCACGGCTTGTGCTTGGCCCTCAGCAGTCACCTGACGCGGGCCGGCCCCGCCCTCTGCTCCCACTGTAGTGATGGCGGGAAATTTAACCGCGAGCCGCGTCGGGGTGGCGGGAGATTGTCGCCGCGCGTCGGCTGCCGTCGTCGTCCCGCGCAGCCCCTCCAGCCCCCAGCCGCGTGATCTCCTCCAACGTGGCGGCCGCAGCGTAGAGCAGCTCCGCCAGGCGGGAGTGAGCCAGCCGAAGTCCCTCGGCCGACGCATCCCCCCCTTCCTGTCGTAGCAGCGCGGGTGTACTCGGCCCCGGCTGCTCCGATCCGACCTCGGCCATCTCTGGTGCCGATTCGGCCGAGGTGTCCTCCATCTCCGACTCCCTGGTACGTGTCGTCCCTCGTGTGTCCATCGTTGAACGTTCACTTCTGACCCCAGATGTAGTAAGTATTCAGGAGGCTTTGACGACGGAGTCGGAGGCACACTTATTTATTAACACCAACTTGTGCACAGTAACGGGTACACACAGCACTTATAGGGGTATCGTCCCCTTCACTCGTCTAACAGGGAGACGCAACATCTAACCCCACTAACCTACGCCCGAGTCCTCCACTACAGAGCTAGGGGAGGCTACCTATCCCAGCCCTGGTCAAGCTGGGATCCCGGCACCCTGAGTCTCCAGACCGGCTCTTATAAGAACGTCAGTCTGGGCTCTCGGGGCCACGCCACCGTCTTGCCCTGGTCGGCCCTGACAAGGACAGCGAGCCAGGGGAGCTCCGGGGCCTATTCTAGCTGGTCTTCGCTCTTCGCTGGTTTAAGCTAATACTCGACCTCGAGCCCTCCGGCTCACCACCTTTTATAGTACTCGGCCCCCGGGAGGGGCCCGTGGGGGATGCAGGTGCGGACGTCGGTGTGAGCACATCCTCTGTGTACGGCCCTAACCACGCCCCTTGTGTTTGTTAGCCATCCGTGCCCATACACAATTACACCTCTACATCTGTAACCGTTCATTTACAGCGCTTCTTTAACATATTGAATTCCACTTCTCAGACTGTCACCATCTGACACTTTCTTAGCTCGATGAATGAGCATCTTGATAAGAGCATATTTCTGTGCTGGGTGATGGTGTGACTGCATTCAGATAGGCGTCAGTATGCGTTTTATTTCGGTAAACACTGCGTGTTATTTTACCATTTCTAGCAGAATATCCAGAAATGGTAGAGTTCTGTCAGCTTCCACTTTCATGGTGAACTGGATGGATGGGTTTTGCGAGTAAAGATGATTTAGAAATACGTTCAGTGTATCTTTGCCGTGTGGCCAGACCACCATTGTGTCATCCACATATCTAAACCAAGCAGATGGTTTAAATGTGCTTGAAGCTATTTCTTTTTTTCAAAATCTTCCATGTACAAATTCGCTATCACAGGCGACAAAGGAGAGCCCATTGCTGCTCCTTCCTTTTGTTTATAGAAATCACCTTGCCACAAGAAGGAGGTGTTCTTTAGATAGTGTTCAGCTAGTCTTGGGATATCTTTAGCTAAACCGTTGTTCGTTGCCAGTGTCGAGTAATTTTATTGAACACTTGTGAACAGAGAGGTCACATCAAAACTTACGAGAATATCATTAGGATTAAGATTAATATCTTTAATTATACTTACGAGATGTTCAGAGTTTTTGATGAAAGAAGAGGTCCTACCGATGTAGGGCTGTATTTGTTTCGTTACGTATTGTGCTAATGTGTACATGGCAGAGCCTATTGTACTATGGGTCTTAATGGGACATCAGGTTTGTGAATTTTTGGTAGCCCATAAAGTCTTGGTGGTTTTGATGCCCTTGGTTTGATCAGGTATTGCTCTTCCTTGGCAATTGATGACTTGGCAATGATTGCCGTTGTTTTACGTTCCAATGTGCTGGTTAGGTCTCGTTTAATTTAAAGGTACCTTCATCGAGTAAATCTTAGATTTTATTATCATAGTCCTCACGGGGCATCACAACAGTTGATAGGCCCTTATCAGCAGCAAGAATTTGGATATCTTTATTTGCTCTCAATTCTCTGAAGGCTTTTGCTTCACTGAAGTTAATATTTGTTTTTGCCACTTTGCTGTTCTCAATAATGTTGGCAACCTCGTGCCTAGTCATCTCAGCTTGATTATGAGGGAGATGTCTAACTGCTGATTCCACTTCAGCAATGATCTCATTGACAGAGATTGTACATGGGGCAACAGCAAATTTAAGACCTTTAGACAGGACTGAAACCATATCGCTGGATAATTCAACGTTCGTCGTGTATGCCACCCAGTCAGCTACTCTGCTGTTTACAATAACGGTGCCATTGTGAATATTTATAATGGAAAATATTAACATTTAGCAACCGACAATATTTTTACGGTTGTTCATGGTGTATATGTGAAGGTGTAGTTCTAAACCACACATTGAAGGCAAATACACTCGGGGTGCATGGCTCGGGTCTGATGGGACCCGGTCACATTGGGACTGATCAGATCCGAGTCCATTTCAGAGCCGACTAAATATTATTGTTTGCTGCTTGGATTCAAACGCAGGATCTCAGTGGTACCAACTCAGTGCTCTGACCCCTGAGCATCCTAACCACCTCGTTCCCCTGCTTGCATTGGCAGTGTGTTCCTTGCTTACGTTGTGCACTTTGTCCCCGCTTTACACAGGATACGTAATGGCAGTGGCCAGCGATGACGGCTGTGTACGGATAGTGGATCTGTTAACAGGACACGTGGAAACACTCAGTGGCCATGAAGACGCTGTCCAGACCGTCGTCTTCTCACCAGACGGGGACACACTCTTCTCAGGAGGTTCAGATGGTACCATACGAATGTGGGAGTAGCCTGACATAATCCATGGTGATGCATCGAGGGTAGGAAGGTTCATTTCAAGGCCACGATTATTCGAATTTTGTTTTATAAATACGTGTGCTTAGTGTCCATTTACAACTTAAAGCACTTCATATCATTTGTGTAAAACACTTAACAGGGAGGAGATGCACCAATACAAATTGGACACGACTTGGTTTAATTCATACAAGTCCTCTTACTGAACCAAACATGCTGGTGTCATCATCAGTGAATTTGTTGTTTTTTGTGTTTATTCATGGCATCTCTTGACAATCCAACTATATTTGAAGGAAGCCTCAAGCGACTACATTGCAGTTAAATATTCCCTGATTATATCACAGTTATGATTTTATTGACTACTTAAATTTAAACGTATAACATTTGTCTTTTGTGGAAATTGTCATTCTTATTGCAATGTAATAAAATTTTAAGGGTAAAACGGTCTCTGGAAGTTTCTACATAAGTTAAATTAAACATTGAATTTGTATTTTAAGCAAACTATATATTTATCATGAAAAAAAATAACTTTGAACATTTCTCTAAAAAGACAGTCCCAAAATAACGGGTGCTATTTTATGTCATTGCCTGGACAACATTGAACCACGATGATGCAGCACTACCATCACAGATCCACATCTTCCTGGTACAGGAGGTCCTCCGTTGGCTTAACATGGGCGGTTCCCAGCATGCACAAGTAATGATGTAGTGTAAGGTACAGGGGTCATGATTCACTGATGTTGCATAAGAAAACTACCGTGGCATTCCTGACAATTATGTGATTGTTGCTTTTAATTATTTGTACTCACGTATGTAGGTTCTAACTCGTCCTGGACACGTATCATAGTATAAGGTGTCTTCAAGAAAAGAGCTTTTTATTTCATTGTTACACAGCTACCTGTGCGATCTACCTCACAGTGTGGAGGTGCAGCTGTCTACAATAAATAACAATGTATTGTTACACACGCATATTTCACGTTTTGGAAGCATCATTCGATCGAGATTTCAGAGGCATGGAGAAAGAGCTCAAAGTCCCTCCATAAGCGTGCCTCAACAGGTGAGAGCCTGCATGGGTGAGAGTCTGAACAGGTGAGAGCCTGCATGGGTGAGAGTCTGAACGGGTGAGAGCCTGACCGGGTGAGAGTCTCAACTGGCGAGAGCCTTGACGGGTGAGAAACTGGACAGGCGACGGCCTGAACAGGTGAAAGCAGAGCCTGAACAGATAAGTCTTGAAAAACCAACAAGATCATCACGAGTTCGACTTCCCTAATCGAACCAACCAAACGTCCCTCTCTAAAACCCTCGGCGGCTAGATCTCCCAGACTCGCGTATGGTCTTCCCAAGATCCATAAAGAAGGCACCCCGCTACGACCCATCGTGTCAACAATCAACTCCCCTACCTATAAACTAGCCCGTTTTCTATCAGATACTCTGCTTCCCTTCACAGGCAAGACCTCTTCGGCAGTACTCAAATCAACCCAATTAGTCTCTATGGTCAAGGACATGGTACTATCTCCTGATGATATCCTCGTCAGTTTTGATGTAGTAGTAGGTTTTTACCCTTTTAAACTGGTACAAAACTCTGTGTTGTATTACATTACATTTCGATATTTTACTAGGTTATTTAATTTTAGTGTGTCCTCCTGATTTTCAGGCTTGCTTGCCGTGCCATCGCATTCGCAGCACCACGTCTGTTGACCACTCATTGATATGCTAATTTTTTCTCTAACCCTCCTCCCTCTCTCTGCCTCCGCCCCCCCCCCTCTGTCTATTTAAGGCCACCCCACAGAGACGATCACCCCTCTCTGTTACCTGTGTTGCTCTCGCTATGTATCTTGGTGATATCTGTCTGCTAATATGTCTGTCTATAGTTTTCTGGTTAGATTTTATGTCGCTATTTCATTATACCTGATGATGATTGCTTGTGTTGCAATCGAAACGTCGTATTCTATTATTTAATTTATTATTTTATCTTTAGACGTGACTTAACCGAAAGAACCAAATAATAATTCCTGCAGTCACGAAAGTTCTAAAATTAAGATTGAACCACTTCTACGGGGAAGTTTTAAGCTTATCTTTTTTCTCTCTCTCTGGCGACTTGTTTTCTCTGCCTGTGTCCTCTCTTTAGATTGTTCACACTTAAATTCTAACTTAGCAATCTTTGAAATACGTAATCAACCAGGCTATGCGTTAATTGTGTGTTGACCGACCCTCTGTGTTGTATTACATTACATTTCGATATTTTACTAGGTTATTTAATTTTAGTGTGTCCTCCTGATTTTCAGGCTTGCTTGCCGTGCCATCGCATTCGCAGCACCACGTCTGTTGACCACTCATTGATATGCTAATTTTTTCTCTAACCCTCCTCCCTCTCTCTGCCTCCGCCCCCCCCCCTCTGTCTATTTAAGGCCACCCCACAGAGACGATCACCCCTCTCTGTTACCTGTGTTGCTCTCGCTATGTATCTTGGTGATATCTGTCTGCTAATATGTCTGTCTATAGTTTTCTGGTTAGATTTTATGTCGCTATTTCATTATACCTGATGATGATTGCTTGTGTTGCAATCGAAACGTCGTATTCTATTATTTAATTTATTATTTTATCTTTAGACGTGACTTAACCGAAAGAACCAAATAATAATTCCTGCAGTCACGAAAGTTCTAAAATTAAGATTGAACCACTTCTACGGGGAAGTTTTAAGCTTATCTTTTTTCTCTCTCTCTGGCGACTTGTTTTCTCTGCCTGTGTCCTCTCTTTAGATTGTTCACACTTAAATTCTAACTTAGCAATCTTTGAAATACGTAATCAACCAGGCTATGCGTTAATTGTGTGTTGACCGACCCTCTGTGTTGTATTACATTACATTTCGATATTTTACTAGGTTATTTAATTTTAGTGTGTCCTCCTGATTTTCAGGCTTGCTTGCCGTGCCATCGCATTCGCAGCACCACGTCTGTTGACCACTCATTGATATGCTATTTTTTTCTCTAACCCTCCTCCCTCTCTCTGCCTCCGCCCCCCTCTGTCTATTTAAGGCCAACCCACAGAGACAATCTCCCTCTCTGTTACCTGTGTTGCTCTCGCTATGTATCTTGGTGATATCTGTCTGCTAATATGTCTGTCTATAGTTTTCTGGTTAGATTTTATGTCGCTATTTCATTATACCTGATGATGATTGCTTGTGTTGCAATCGAAACGTCGTATTCTATTATTTAATTTATTATTGTATCTTTAGACGTGACTTAACCGAAAGAAGCAAATAATAATTCCTGCAGTCACGAAAGTTCTAAAATTAAGATTGGTACAAAACTGACATCATGTTTGCAATAACCACAACACAAGTAGTCAAAAAAGCAAACAAAAAGAAGCAACTCTGATAATGATAATAATATGCACTGTCCTTGAAGTTGATTGGTCCACACCCGAGACGTCTTTCTTTAGAACCTAGTCTCCATTGGTGTTGGACCAGATGACACCAGAAGGCGTACAACTCAAACACAGTGCAATATCAGAGTCTGGAGAGCTCGGGGTAAGCATTTACACTATGAGATCTCTTTTACCAGTGGCAAAATATAGTAGTAGGTTTTTACCCTTTTAAACTGGTACAAAACTGACACCTTTATTCAAGGCATCATGTTTGCAATAACCACAACACAAGTAGTCAAAAAAGCAAACAAAAAGAAGCAACTCTGATAATGATAATAATATGCACTGTCCTTGAAGTTGATTGGTCCACACCCGAGACGGCTTTCTTTAGAGCCTAGTCCCCATTGGTGTTGGACCAGATGACACCAGAAGGCGTACAACTCAAACACAGTGCAATATCAGAGTCTTGAGAGCTCGGGGTAAGCATTTACACTATGAGATCTCTTTTACCAGTGGCAAAATATAGTAGTAGGTTTTTACCTTTTTAAACTGGTACAAAACTGACACCTTTTTGTTTGCTTTTTTGACTACTTGTGTTGTGGTTATTGCAAACATGATGCCTTGAATAAAGGTGTCAGTTTTGTTCCAGGAGACTTGGACGACGTAGTTGGAGGCACACTTATTTATTAAGCACAAAGTACATAACAGGCCGAGATGTACAACACTCGAAGGGGTATCGGCCCCTTCACCCGTCTAACTGGGAGATCAACACTCTATGTCACAGCTAGCCTACTCCTAGGTCCTCCACTACCGGGCTAGGGGAGGCTAGCTAACCCAGCCCTGGTTAAGCTGGGATTACGGCACCCTGAGTCCCCAGACCGGCTCTTACAAGAGCATCGGCTCTGGGCTCTTGGGGCCACGCCACTGGCTTTCCCTGGTCGGTCCTGAGAAGGACAGCGATCCAGGGGAGTCCCAGGGCCTATCTAGCAGGTCTTCTTGCTTCACTGGTTAAGGCTGAACACTGAACCCCGAGCCCTCCGGCTCACCACCTTATATAGCAACTCCCCCACTGAGGGGTGGGGCCGTGGGGAATCCCAGCTCCGTGTCAGCCCCCCAGGCTCAACGGTGCGGACGTAGATGTAAGCACCTCTCGGCGTACGGGCATAACCACGCCCAGTGTGTTTGTTTGCCCTCCGTAACACCTCTACACATGCATCCCGTGCTCTCTTTTAGCCCCGCCCCCCACCCTTCCAATACGTTATCATGTGCAACAACAGTGACTTGCGCACAAACACGTCCACGCCCACGAGCACCTCGTGTCCTCTTTTAGCCCCCCCCCCTCCCGATACGTTCCATTCATTGGCTACCACATTCTGATAAGCTCCCCCCCCTCTCCTCCCCCTTAACTTGTATTTAAGAGCTTGCATCTTGAATCCCTGCCTCACTTGATGCAGCAAATCTGGCTGTGACGGTCCCACCTGATGACGGAGACTTGTGTTTCTCCGAAACGTCGTGATTTTTTTTATTAATTTAATTTTTTACCTACGTGACTTTACCGAAAGAACTAAGAGTATGAATCCTTGCAGTCACGAAAACTTCAAATCTAGAATCTTGAGAAGCTGCTTGAAGTTAGATGATGCACATATTCAGCCAATGTTCAGTGGTGCAGCTATGGAGAAACGCCGCTCGGCCAAGACCGTCTAGGCTCTGGGTACCATTCGTTTGTAGTGAATAACTCAGAGACGATAAGAGTTGGAGGCACTTTATTAACAAGCACCATCGGGGTTAACACTCTTAATGATTCGTCCGTCTATTGTTGGCGATGTTACTCAGGACAGTTGGTAGGCTGCCTGACTGGTGACGCCCCGAGATGGTGAAGACGGAGACGATGACAAGAAGGAGGGTGAAAACGACGGGAAGAATAGTGACCAAGACTTCAGCAGCACGGCGGGGTTCCCACTCCACATGACAGCCCTGAGGTCCCCGACAGGGGCCGCTTTTATACTCTCAGCGTGGCCTCGCTCCGCCCCCGGCCACGCCCCCTTTCCAGAACCTGCCAGCGGGTTCTTGGTGTGCCCCTTCTGTGACCCTTCCCCTAGATCCCCCTCTGGTGTGTCACGTGGCCTGCTCACGTCAGGGCTGCCGTAAGCCGCAGACCCCTTTCCCTGCCAGCAGCCAGCGCTATGCTGCTACATTACTATTGTATGCCACTACACAGTCATTCATCGCTCACCGTCGATGAAGGAGCATTGCACCAAACGTGCGACTTCTTGATTCCGTAAAACGGCGTCTCGAGCGATTTATTTGATCCACGGATCACGGGGGGGGGGGGGCGACCACGGTGTGTGGGGGTGGTACGGGCGTAGGGAGGGGGGGCAACTACGGGGGGTGGAGGGGGGTGGTGAGCACAGGGGGGGAGCACGGGGGGCGATCATGAGGGGGGGCGACCACGGGGGGAGGGGCGACCACGTGGGCCAACCACGGGGGGTGGAAAGGAGCGACTTCAGTGGGGGGGAAGGGGGGGGGGCGACCATGAGGGGAGCAACCACAGGTGGTGGAGAGGGGCGACCACAGGGGGGGGGGGCAACCACAAGGGGGGGGGGGGCAATCATAGGGGGTGGATGGGGGCGACCACGGAGGGGCGCCACCATAGGGGGTGGCGCCCCTCCGACGTTCTAAGCGGACTGCGAGGGTCGCAGTCCGCTTAGAACGTCGACTGCCAACTGCAGTGGGTACGACGAGCGGCGGGCGCTGTTGTTATTATTAGACGCGCTCCATGGGGAGCGGCGGTGTGCTGTGGTCAGTGGAGCGAGAAGCGTGGAGATATACGGTGGGAGACCTTGACCGAGAGCTCGGCGGCACAGCAGTGATGTCGACAATGCACAAGTAGTACAACATACATCACGGGTGGTGCCTGCAAGCAGGCACCTACCATGATGGATTGCTTGCTGAGTGTTTCAGGGCATGACGATCCTCGACTGTGGCACCCCACATGAAATTGGCAGTCTAAACAATGTAAGCAAAAATAATGCCACAAATTGTAGAAGGGAAATGCGAACGATGAAAATTGTGTTTAACATGTCGTGGGCTTTCGCGACCAATACCCATAACAGGTTTTTTTTCTGTTAGATCGCGTAAATATAAATGTGTCGTTAGACCCGCCACCACCCGAACTAGTAACTAATTGGCACGTTTTGTTTACGTGACAAACGCCACTCATTAGCTGTGTCGGGTGGTGGCGGGTTTCACAACATATTTACGCGATCTCACGCAACAACAACAAAAACCTCTTGCTGATGAAGAGTGTACGTTGAAACAAAGGACACGTGGTGTAATTATGTGGGTGCCTGTGGTCACTGGGGCTCGCTCACTCGATGTCTCCCCACGCACCTGCGAGGGCGACTGTGCGAGTACTACCTCGTGTGCGAGGCGGTGGCCCACAAGTTGGGTGCCACTCGTGAGGTTCTGCAACTGCTGTAACAATACTTGCGTTATCTCATGGGCGACAAAGTGGAGAGATGATATCACTAGAGCCCAGAGGTGTGGACTCGAGTCATGTGACTTGGACTCGAGTCAGACTCGAGTCATGAATTTGATGACTTGCGACTCGACTTGGACTTGCATAACAATGACTTTGTCCCACCTATGAGATGTGGACTCGAGTCATGTGACTTGGACTCGAGTCAGACTCGAGTCATGAATTTGATGACTTGCGACTCGACTTGGACTTGCATAACAATGACTTTGTCCCACCTCTGCTAGAGCCCCTGCACCTTACCCATGCTTCGTGTTTATTATTTGTAACAAACAAAAACCCCAGTACTGCGATGCCCTACAGTATCCTGTTGATGCAATAAAGGTGGCTATGACCTCCAGCTAATATTCGACATATAACTGTTCTTATGCCAAAATGATCATGCCTGTGATCACTGCGGCTACTATGACGACTGATGCAGTGTCATATTTTGTAAAATATATATCTGGTGAAACTGCTATGAGAGGTCAGAGATGGAATTGAAAGCTAAAAGTGGTGCATGGCTGGTATTTAGGGGAAGGTGGGGCTAAACCCCACGAGAAAAATGCATAATCAATACATTGCATATTATTTTAAGTCTCACGCCAGGAGCGCACGTATTTTCCCGAGCAGGAACCGCTTCGTCCACATGACAGAAATCACTGGTAATTGTCAGTGTCTGCTTGGACATAATCCACAAGGTTAAGATAGCACACAATGTTGGACGTAAGAAGCCGTGTACTGATGCCTACCTAAATGAGCAGTCGCACTCATCACACACAAAGTGCTTTCCTCAGATGAACTACAATACCCCGCTGATCTCGCCAAGAAACATAAACCATCACGCGACCTCCGATCATCCTCGCAGTGACGTCTGGCTTCCCAACGAACAAAGACGATCACCGCATCGCGCGCTTTCAGAAGCGTTTCTGCGGCCGTCTGGAAAGCTCTCCCTTCCGATATTAGAAAGCCACTGGAGCTGTGCATTTTTAAATATAGATTGACAACGAATTTATTTAGAACTGCTTTGTGTTTAATTTGTCCTTCACCCGCACCTCCGATGAGCACGGTTGGATACGTACGGTGCAAAATGAGTTTAACACACACACACATTCGGGGTGATGCATGTAGTTGCGTGGTCGCTCTGTGCGGGGGTAGACGCGTGATGTCGCGCAGGGCAACCCAAACACGCTGCTCGCCTGGCAGCAAAGCCCCTCCAACTACACCAGTTGTCCCACGAGTGGGGCAACTTGTTTGCGAGTTCTCTTATCTGCCAGCCTTTCCGCCGCTGATAACCAAAGTTTCACTTCGTGTACTTTACATTGTTTCACGCACTGCTGCCAACCACTGGCGGAGCCATTGGGGGGGGTGGGGGCGGCACGTGCCCCCCCCCCCCCCAATGATCCAATCGAAATCCCTAATTTAGATCGGATCATTGGGGTTTACTAATAATAAATCGGCATTTCGCGACCCCCACTGCCACTGTGTAGCATATTATTACATGCAAGGGACTCTATGAGATGATAGGACAATAATCTGAGTCCATAATTGGCAATAAGTAACGGCAAAGTAGTAAAAGTGACTCAGAATTGTGCGCAGTTGCGTACACAGAGTCCACAACTTCCCTGAAGGCTATCACCTTCAGCGAGCGCGATGCCGATCACACAACGCGGTTCGAATTCGACCCTCAATCGATGGCTGCGCTATCGCCGCACACGCGTCGAATAAAAAGCAAGGGACAAGTCCTTACTTACTAACATCTCCTATCTTACTAACAACTCCTATAATGTTTCATTGCTGGAGGGGTTGCCCCCCGACCTAAAAATCCTGGCTCCGCCATTGCTGCCAACCTTTTATTTCCACGAGAAGCATTAAGCGATGGTTCACATTACAATTAAACCTGGATTTGTTATTTTTTTCTTACAAACTTAAAATCGACATGATTTATCCATTCGTCCTCCACGATAAATGTGGGTGAGAGGGCCGAGAGGTGTCGAAGTGAGGCAGGATGACATGTACGGGGAGGGACATGAGTGGAATGAATGAGGTGGGGGCGACTGGGCATGTATCGGGTGTAACTTTACACTCTCCAGACAGTTACACTTACCTTGGCTTGCCCTCACCCAGTCCACCTCGGTTCGCATTTACACTTTCCATTTACAAAGGACTGTTCCAGCATTGACGTCAAGCGAATGCGATTAAGTAAGATCGTGGCTGCCAAGTGATGTGTCCCTTTGACCTGGTCTTCCAGACGCAGTCCTGCTATCACTACACGCACCGAAAATGCTTCGTGTAGGTCCAATGTGTGGAAATGTACTTCCATTGCAAACGTGAATATTGTGATGGCCAACTCGTTAGCTATCGTTAGCACGATGCAGTCGTATATATTGCGTTTTAACGGGGCGTTCTTTTAAATAGTAAAAATGTACACCCGATTCGTGTTACAAAATGATTGTGTCTGCAAAACAAAAATACATAATACATTAATAACATAACAAATATCCAGCCACAGCTGCAGTGGCAGGTCATTCTCTATTGTTCTCGCGGGGGATTTTGTCGCACTGGGAGAGCGAGATGGCAGGTGTGTGCAGATGACAAATAAATCATTTATGACCATCCAACATTGAGCTGCCATGCCTGTCTCGACATGGGGGCATGCGTAAAATTGCCTATTTATACGCCGCAAACCCTCTGACTTTTTGTTCTCCTGGGTATTGCGTACACAACTTAGATCAGACCATATTAGTGCATGAGCAACTATAAATATAGCCACCTAGTAAAAGATGCACATGGACATCTTCATTATCAGCCATTGTCTGTCCACTGCTGGATGAAGGCCTCCCCATGCCGGAATCATCCCTCGTAGCTCTGCGCCGTTACAATCCATCTCGCCCCTGCCCATCAGCTGATTTCATTGCTCCATCTCTGGTAGTCGTCCTGACGGGATTGTTCAATCCTCTGGCAGCCATTTCTGCATCAGTCTCATTCCTCAGTAATCTAGTCACGTGTCCTGCCAAAATAGGTCTTTTTTTTAATATGTATAGTTGCTCATGCACCATGCGTTATATACACGTATCATGTATACATGGGCTGTTCAGAAAAGAGACAGGGCCATAAAAAGGCTGTCTCTGGTGTAGGCCAATCAGTTTCAAGGACAATGCATGCATTATCAAAGCTCATTTGTCTGCTTGTTTTACCACGAGCATGATGTGGTGAATGCAGACTTGATGCCTTGCAATGTGTGTCTATTTGCTGGTTCGACATGTTAACACTCCGGTATTCTTGTCGGAAAGGGTAAAGCACATTCTTGTTTTTGGTCATCAGCCCACGTACTATTTATAAATGTATTGTCCGTACTACCGATAAATGACACTTGTTCATTTCTGATCCAGCCAGGTGCCTTGATGGTAGAGTTGCGAGTTGAGATTGCAGGTAGGGGTTCACTCAGCCCATCATGCTTCTGGGATTGATACAATGAATACACTTTGTGAAGAAGTCAACAGTGGTCCTATGGTTATACTCACCATTGCCATATGGACATTTATGTAAGTATGTTGAACTTCATAAGAGGTTTTTGGGTTAGATCGCGTAAATATATAAATGTGTCCATACTCTTTGGTTCTTTCGGTAACGTCACGTAGTTAGAAATCAAATAAAACAAATCACGACGTTTTGATCGCAACACAAGCGGTCGTCATCATCTTTTGCCTGATGACGATTGCTTGCGTTGCAATCAAAACGTCGTGATTTGTTTTATTTTATTTCTACCTACGTGACTTTACTGAAAGAACCAAAGAATATGGATTCCTGCAGTCACGAAAGCTTCAAATAAAGATATAAATGTGTCATTAAAACCCATCACCACCCGACACAGCCAACTAGTAAGGGTTGTCACGTAAACAGAACATGCCAATTCGTCACTAGTACAGCACACCGGTGTGTTGGAGAGCCAAGCCACAACATTTACAATCTGAGAACGACGTTTCGCCAGTAATTACAACTAGCTTCATCAGGCGACAGCCAGATTTGTGCAGAAGTCCACCTGTTTCGTTCTTTATATAAAGGCGTAGATATGGTGACCACCCTTCTGCGCTCTTGCACAATGTGGGGGGGGGGGGATTACTGAGGCAACGTACATTATGCATTATGCGAGCCCCTTGAACTTGTCCTTCCTGTCTATTGTGCGACGGGTGTGTGCGTGGGCCAAACATGTGGGGTGCCGCGACTCGCCGGGTTTTGTTGGTGAGGCTTGGGAAGAGGCACGACGTCCTGTCGAGGCGTCGTCCCGCGCTGCCGAGGAGAGCGGCATCCCGAGGCCACATGGCCCCGGAGGCCGCAATTGTAGCAGCGCGTAAGTGCTCCCGATGACTTGGGTTGGTCCTGGCGGCTCGGTCCGTCCCGAGCCGGTCGTACTCCCGATCTCCATTCCGTCGGGCTGTCGACGGCGCAGATTTCTTCCGCTGGGAGGGTGGCTGCAGCGACGGTATGGACGGCCGCCGCCTTGCTGGCCTTTCGACGCTGGGACAGCAAGTTTGCATGGATGTGTCGCGCGGCCCGCAGGGAACACATCTCCGTGTCGTCTTGCGCCAAGACGACAATGTCCAACTCGTCAGCCAACAGCAGGATTTTTTCCGTGACCATAGCGTCCACCCCTTCTTCATCCATCCGCGGGAAAGCTGTTTTCCCCAGTGCCAGGAGAGCCGTACGGTACGCCAGGGGCGACTCCTTGGCACCCCGCTGGCGATCATAAAACAGCTGCCTGCAGTCCGAAGGTGGTCCATAGACTGCAGCGAGGAGTTGAAACGCCATCTGCAGTGTGGCGCGCTTCGCTTTCGGCGCCGAGGTGAGAGTAGCGAGGGCATCACTGTCGAGCATCGCCGGCAGCGCGCCGAGAGCTTCGGCATCCGTCCACTGCGCCATTTCCTGGTGGGCGAGAAAACGCCTCTGGAAACCGCCCCAGTCACCGTCTTCGCCCACGAACTCCTTGAGAGGTGGTAAGCGCTGGTGTAACGCGGCGGCCGCAGTCGATGGTCGACCCCCGTCGCTCCCGTCACTCAGCACGGTTTTGGCGGGAAGGGCGTGTGGCATCGCCGGTCGCTCTGCTGGTGACGCGCTGACCGCTCCTGATGACGTGGCAGCTACTGTATGCCCGATGTCGGGCGCGTGGCTCAGGCCGGCCCCGCCCTCAGCACCCACTGTAGTCATGGCGGGAAATTCGAAATCCGGCCCCGTGGAAACGGCGGGAACCGGCGCTGGCCGTCGGCTGTCGTCGCTCCGCGGCGCTCCACCAGCCCCCAGCCGCGTAATTTCTTCTAGTGTGGCGGCAGCAGCGTAAAGTAGCTCCGCCAGTCGCGAATGAGCCTGCCGTAGTCCGTCAGCCGACGGCTCCCATCCGTCCAGACGTTGCGGTGTGGATGGACCCGGCCCTGGCTGCTCGGCGTCGCCTTCAGCCATCTCGGGCTCAAAGTCGTCAGCGTTTTCCTCCGCCCCCGGTTCTCTGGCACGAGCCGTCCGTCGCATGTCCATGTTCGTAGAAGACCACTTCTGACGCCAGATGTAATAACGTTCAGGAGGACTTGGACGCCGGTGTTGGAGGCACACTTATTTATTCCGTACAAAGCACGATACAGACCGGGACATACAACACTGGAAGGGGTGTCGGCCCCTTCACCCATCTAACTGGGGAGACACACTCTAGGCTACACCTAGCCTACCTCTGGGTCCTCCACTATCAGGCTAGGGGAGGCTAGCTAGCCCAGCACTGGCCAACTGGGCTTATGGCGCCCGGAGTCCCCAAACCAGCTCTGACAAGAGCACCGGCTCTGGCTCTCGGGGCCACGCCACTGGCTCGGTCCTGGTTGGCCCTGACAAGGGCGGCGATCCAGGGGAGTCCAGGGCTCTATCTGGAAGATCTTCCTTCTTCACTGGTTAAGCTTCATACATCCTCCCTCGAGCCCTCCGGCTCACCCCCTTATATACCATCTCCCCCCTGAGGGGTGGGGCCCCGGGGGATCCCAGCTCCGAGTCAGCCCCCCAGGCTGCCCGGTGCGGACGTCGCTGTGAGCACCCCCCTGTGCACCGACATAGCCACGCCCACTGTGTTTGTTTACCGTCTGATACCATTGCATAACAGCCCCTCCGTAACACCCCTACACATGTAAAGGCAACTTCACTTCTTTAATATTAATGAAAAATAAAGTGACTCTTACAATACATCTTGTTTGTTTCTATACTCACTATTATTACAATCCACTCAGTTTCTTTTATTAAAGATTCCACTAGGTGGCGACAAATAATATTGTTGACTGAAACGTGCTTACGTATGATGACGTAAGCACGTTAGTGCGAGCCCTCCCGGAAGCCATAGAGAATGCATTGGAGCGCCCGCCGTTCGAAAAAAAACATCTTTGAATGTAAGTCTATGGGAACACTCTGGGCGATTCTCAGCCAGAGTGAAATCGCCCAAGAAGAGGCGGTACTCCACAGAACGTGACATGATGCTGATTGGACTATATCCAGAGGCACAATAACGGCTAGCGTAACTCTGTGGTTGAATGACATTGGTGGTGCGTCGCCCAATCGCCCTAATGAAGAAACCGCCCCTGGTGCAATCTCCAACTCTTATTCACGTGCTCTCTGCAGCCTCTCCGTGTGATATGAAGACGGCTAATTTGCCTAAAACGTCACCTGTTGTCTCTTTTTCTTATTTTAAAGTCCGCACTGTGCGTTGAGATTGTGCGTGCATTGTTCTCGAGCGTCGCTGCCAATGCAGCAGCATCAAGAAATAATCTGCGATGCAAAATTACATTCTGGGAGGGACACAACGAGACAACACAGCAGCATCCATGGATATGTGCTGTTGTCCTTTCCCCGCACCTCCGATTCGCACGGTTGGCTACGTACGGTGCGAAAGAAGTTCAACATACATACATAGACTCACACAGCAGAGACCCATAGACTCACACAGCAGAGACCCATAGACTCACACAGCAGAGACCCATAGACTCACACAGCAGAGACCCATAGACTCACACAGCAGAGACCCATAGACTCACACAGCAGAGACCCATAGTTTGTTTAACTTTCCCCCGCACCTCCAATTCACACGGTTGGTTATGTACGGGGCGAAGGAAGTTCAACATACATCTATATATTTTGCAATTATTGAAGGCAGACCAACAGCACGATAAAATAAAGATACCACAAGGAGGATGTTGTAGTCTATTTGGAAAAGTCATCTTGATCATGAGACAGACGATAGCGATGTGTGTGAAGAGAACGGTTTTCAATCAGTGCATGATTCCATATGCGACCTCCAAATGATAAGTTAACTCAATTATGACCAATTTTAATAATTTCAATCAACATTCACCTGTACATGCAAGCACTGCGGTCGCAATTACGATAAAAGTCGATACACAACCCACATATTGGTGACAAGTGAATTTTGCTGAGCAAAGTATCTGCAATCATAGTCAATTTAGGCAGAACAAACTCCGATTCGCACGGTTGGCTACGTGCGTTGCGAAAGAAGTTCAACGTACGACCGTTCGTCCGTACGTACAAACTCCCAACGAGTATCCCCTTTGTACCAACGCACCGCGAATTCGAGTGCCCATCGAGCACGGTGACCCCTATGAAGGGCGCGCATACAAAATTAACCTAACACATGCCTGGGAAGGTTGGCTCACTCTAAACTTGCCGGGGCATAAGCCGCTCTCCTCGCATTGTCTCTGCGGTGGGGGGGGGGCCTCGCCAGCCCTCCCTTAATAAAAAGCGTTGAGTGACCGAAACACGTGCCAGTCTCCCCGCGGGACTCAGCGGGACCACTTTGTTCCACGTGCCTTTGTTTGGAAGGCCGGCAAAGTGGGTGTTGTGCCATAAATAATACTGCGGGAATCTGCCAGCTGTTGACGTCAGAAAATGCGAACGCCGCGGAGAATTCCGGTCGCGGGTGAATCGTCGCACCGAACAGCGCAGCGCGCAATAGCTCTCGCCTCGTCGTTACAATTTATTATTTCGCTGCGCTTGAATATGCAACGGACATTTTTTCCCTCTCGCGGAAATTATTTTACTACGTTGTAACCATTCTAATGTGTCAATTTACAATCGCTTTACTCAGGACGTGTGTGTATGTGTGTGTGTTGCACTTCTTTCAAATATGAAATCGTGGTTGGCAAAATGTGATAATTTTCTGCGTGTGTGGGAGAACGAGTCTCTCCATGCGTGTGTAGTGAGAACCAAATATAATAGGCGATTCACTCGTGCAGTTGCAATTGTTGTGCTATACTGATATTAGATACTATACCGCTATAGCATTAGAAATATCAAATATCGCTGTGAAAACTGAGCAATGGTCGACATGGGGCATTTGAAACATGTCGAGTATATTCGAGTGAGGCAGCTACCGACATATTAACACTAAATAACTTAACCGATATCTTAATATATAGCGGACCGCAGAGCAGGGCAATCCATTGTTGGCATTGGCTCATTACGTCGTTGCTTCCCTCCTTGTCTACGGTTCCTCCTTGCGCTTCTGAGTCGTCCTAAATTGAAAACGTATTTCTTTAGAACTGATTTTTCTGTTTAGTTTGTTATCCTTCCCCCGCACCTTCGATAAGCACGGTTGGTTATGTACAGTGGAAATCCAGTTCAACATCACCATCACGATCCACATAAAAATAGCCCTAAGTGACCACTGCACATTTCGTCACTGGTTTCCACTTCCCTCTGTCTTGTGCTAATATGCTCAAGTAGTGCCACATCTTTCTGGCACCAATTTCTGATTATGTCATTGTTAAGCCATTCTATGTGAGGTCTTCCTCTCTTTCTCGTTCCTTCCATTTTTATGAACAACACACTTTGAATTTCCCTGTTGTTGTCCATCCTACATATGTGTCCAAATGGTGGCAGCTTCCTTCTCACCACTGCCTGCACCATCAGGTCGTCTTTTATGCGCAAACTTTTATTTACTTCTACGTTGGTCACTCTTTGGGGTCCAGCTTAGATGGAGTATCCGAAGTTCAACATACACACACGTACATTGGGAAGGCTGCCTATGGATGTCCCACCTGGCACTGTGGAGCCGCACGTCTTTCTCTCTCTCCCACAGCTCCATTTCACCCCATCCACCTCCCAGCACCCCCCTCCAGCAGCAGGAAGCATTACGTAACGCCCACTGTGTGTTCAATACAATACACTCGCGTTACAACACTAGCTGATACATTCGTTGTGTTCCAGTTATTTCCTCGACTTTGGAATTCCCTCCAATCAGTAAGTGCCGTTTGTTAATGGCCGCTTGACATTTTTTAGCCTTTGTGCTCAGCAATCGTCCTGATGGTAAATAATAAATGCGGGTGCACGATTCAGGTCACACTGGATTTGATCATCCGCCATCCCATTAAGAGGTTTTACAAACCAATTTGGGAGGCAACCGTGCAATTATCCACATAGAGCGTGGCCATATTTATATTAGGAAATCACATTTGGTTACTTTGTTTATTTTAACGAATGGACGTATTGGGAGTACACCGGTGCAGCATAACATCAAAATTTGTCTTCCGACTGCTTCGACATCACGAGAACTGATTTTGACGTACAACCACCATCACCACCACCATAACCACCATCCCCACCATCACCACCGCCATCACCACAACCACCATCACCCCCATCATCACCACCATCACTACCACAACCACCATCACCACCACCATCACTACCACAACCACCATCACCACCACCATCACCACCACAACCACCATCACCACCACCACCATAACCACCATCATCACTATCACCACCCCCATCACCACAACCACCATCACCACCATTCACCACTACCATCACTACCACAACCACCATCATCACTACCATCACTACCACAACCACCATCACCACCACCACAACCACCACCAACCACAACCACCATGACCACCACCCCGCAAGATTTTCTGACCGGGGTTGCCAATCGCAGGAAAATGAATAATTACTATATTGCGAAAAATATACTTTTTTAATATCGCTCACCACCGGTGTACCACTAAGACGTTAAAATGTTCAAACTGACTTTTCATTAACATTAATGTATGATGCATTCATTCTATTTTTAAATTAATTTTAGGACTTAAAAATAAGAAAATCGGTGTAATCTTTCAACATTAATCAATTACGTTTCATCTCAATTCATTCAGGGTACTAGGTTGAGTTTTCTAAATCTGATCTGAAAAGGAATAAGACAAATAGATATTAATAATGATAATATATCAAATATTAACTTTAAAGGAATTTACAATGATCATGTTTTAATGCCAGTCGTGGAATTATATGAAATAACCCTGAGTGTCCTGGCTGTGGAGCCACCCTATATAATAATAATAATATTTAGTTCCATTGACAAATGGACCTTCCGGACAAATGTTTCCAAACAGATTTTCTTTTAGTTGAGACCTTGAAGTCGAATCAGCATGAGGTCGGCCATTTCACAAATATTACCTGGCAGTGGCTCGGTGTGACAGACAAGAGCAATTAGCACACGGGGTGAAGCCTCTGGTCACGTTCAGCAGAGTGCTGCAGAGTTGTGCAAACAGCCTCCGTAGATCGTCATGTATGTTGACTTTCTATCGCACCGTACGTAGCCAACCATGCTAATCGGAGGTGCGGGGAAGGACAACAAACTAAACACTTAAAGCAGTAATGAATAAGTCAGCATGGCTGTTTCATTGCCAAATGCCATGCTGAATTAATCAGTCACATACAAACGTTGAGGATCCAAATGTTCAAGGTCACGACGTCATTATTCAGACTGCCAATGATGTCACCGTGCCTTGCAATCGCTGCACTTTCACTGCTGGATCTCAGAGCCATTTAAAAGTCGAAACCCATCATCCGAAGTATGTTCTTCCATTATCCCATCACACGGATTACAAATGACCCTTGGCATCTGACCCATGAGTGCCACCGACCTCCGAGTGTCCTCCCTCGTGCACGTGTGTCCCACCCATGGAAACGTCCTCTTCCTAATTAAATCTACACCATTTTCTTGGCAAGTTATATCCTGACCTTCAAAGTTTGTGATCACGTCATGCCGTGAAATGGCAGAAGATTAATTTGTAGCTGCTTTTTTTTACGAGCCTAGGTGAGTGATCCATGTGCGTTTAACGGCATATGTTTGTCACCGCCCATCGTTCGAGATTGTCTGAGGACAGACAAATTATGGTCCAATCCCCCACCACCACCCCATTCGCTATTCACGAACGGCTGTTCGAAACCGGCAGGCTACCCTGGTTAATCACGCTGGGGTTTATGAAACTGTGCACTGCGCACCAACTGCTTCAAAGTTCCCCTGTGGATGTCAAAGAATCCGTGACGTCCGTCGAAGAAGAGTCGCCCAATTATGTGCAAAGCGTCAGGTTCCACCTTGGCCAAATGTGTTAAAGCGACTCGCCAATTACAAGCGTCGTGACGCCCCCCCCACCTACCCCCCATACCGTGAATGTACAGTTACGTGAATGTACAGTTACGCAATTCATATTTTAAGGGACACACGCCGCTTGTCGTTCCACCGTTATGCGCCCACGAGAAACGAATTTTTTTCGTCAAATTTCACTTTTCCAAAATACAAATACAGCCGCGACCCTCACCAGGACAAGCAGATTGAGAAACGAACGAACAAAATACTAAAACATATTTGTCAATGATAAAAATTTAAAGTAACAAAAAAACCTGATATGTCTGATGGCATCATCGCGTCGTTCCAGCGCCCCAGTGTCAGGGGCTTAGCCGTCTTAGATCTGTCTGTAGTGACATCGGGGACATCGGGGATGTCACTGTATGGTGCCGTGGACAGCACCGTGTGGGTGGCTGTGTGTAACACCAGGCCTAGCAGGGCTTGGCGAGCACTGAGATAGTGCGGGCACCGTGCACAGCGTGTGGTGGGGGCTTCACCGAGGGGGAGGGGGTGAGCATCAGCCCAGGGGCAGGGTAGCCCAGGGCCATGGCACTCTGGTTGACCCCGTGGACACGTGATCCGGAGTGTCCATACAGGGGCCCCGAGTGGAGGGACTGGTGGGTTATCACGTGTCCGGGGAGAGCTCTTGAGAAGGATCGAGAAAGAACGAGAATGTTCGGGAAGGTGGGCGGGGCCGAGGGCGGAGCGGCCCCGACCGGAGAGGGATATAAGGCGGGTCCCTGAGAGGGACCGGGGTTGCTGCATTCAACAAGCTGGAAGCTCTATATCTACAAGCTGGAAGCTCAACATCTACAAGCTGGAAGCTCAACATCTACAAGCTGGAAGCTCAACATCTACAAGCGGGAAGCTCTCACGAGGCAACCACGTGGTCGGAGACCCGAGTGAGGGATCGACCCTTCTTACCAGTAACTCGCTGTAGTCTGGTAAAGGGGCAGTTACCCCTGTGTGTTACGGTGTTACGGTGTTACAAATAAAAGTGTTGCCTCTAAAAGGAACAACGTGTGCAACTCAGTTGGACCCACTGCATGTCCACTTTGTCTGCATCACGCCTGATGATGCTGCTGCTGCAAGCAGCCCACCGAAGCGCTCAAGAAGCCCTGAAGTTACTCCTTATTAAGTCATCTTTTACATCTTAATTATGATTACTTGCGATGAAGTTCCCGATTAAATACTTTTTGTAATGTTCTTGATATTATAATTAAGTGTTACATGTGTAGGGGTGTCAGGGGAAGGATTCCCACCAATAGGAGGGTTAGTGGGAGGGGTGATCGAGGGGATATAAGGGGAGAACAGGCGGGAAGAAGGGGCCTTTGGCGGGAACGAGATTGGGACGGCTGGGGACAGGTGTGGATGGGAGAAAAGGATTAAAAGACGAAACCCCTGCAATCTTGTGTCGGCTCTCCTTTACACATGTATACGTATATTGTAAATCCAGGGCGAAGATAATGAAATTATACTTAATTTGATACTTGAAATTATACTTAATTTTTCTTCAGCGCCGACCTTATTACAGACCAATTCAGACCTTATTGATCACCCCGTGCTCTTATAAATCTCTACATTCATCCTACAAATCCCATCACAAGGGAGAAACACACGGGTAAACCGTACGGGTTGACACGATGTGTAACGTGTCGAATTTCTGTAGGAACATAGGCTTCATACGGCACAATTCGACTTCCGCGCTGTTCTTCAGGAACGCACATCGAGCGTGCTGTGAGAGACGCCTTCGTGTAAATGGGAAGCTATGGTTGCATGGTATGTGGCCACTGGGGAGACAAAGGCGGTCGGGCGTGGTGCTGGCCACACACCCCCTCGTGTGTCGTGCCGGCCTTAATAGGCTATACGGAAAAATCTTTGTATTTCAAGGGTGTGTGTGGCACTCCTCAGGGGAGGTGAAAGCCTGCGACGCATAGGGACCCAGTCGGCCACAAGGAGCCCCCGAATCAACAGATAAACGAGTGAACACATGTTAAGAAAAAATTATTCGTAAAAAATTACCTGCGGTCTACCATGGACCTAGCCCAACTAGCGCATCTGATTATCGTGTTAACAGAGCAGCGTGAAGTTGCGCGATCCACCCCCTTTGAGGATATCCTAGACCGATGGGGCCGGCATGAAAGCAAGACGCACGATAACTTAATTGCGAGTCGTATTGTACCTTTAAACAATTTGTTTTATTAATAACTGTCACTGGGAGACTGCCTTCCTCTAAACCCAATACACGATGCAACTAAAATAACATCTATAGTGGTAACCTAACATATTATTGTATACGGGCTAAAAACATCCGTAGTAGCTACATCAGTAAAAATTGAGATGGGAGAAAAGGAGGGGGGCCCACAGTCGGATCTCGCTTTGCCGCGTTGACGTCGGTGGATGCGCCACTGTTGGGGAACACATAGCAATCGTCGCCCCCTACTGAAACAAACGTAGCAGGAGCCTCCTGAGATATCGTCTTTGCTTGGTATGCAAGTGTAATTAGTCTGTTCTGCGAGAGCGCCGCGTATTTTCAAAACGCCAATTAGATGTAATGTGATGAATGTATTAGGGACACACATTCCATTATAACGCGGATGCAAATTGGATATAATGCGATCGAGTGAACGGAACTGCGTCGCGCGAGTCGGAATAAAGCGGTTGTACAGCTGCCTCGGCGTAGCATCGCACCAGGCATTGGGATGCTGCTAGATGCTTCTAGATGCTACCCACGCGCATCCTGCCTCCGCATCTCACGTGCAATCGCAGACTGAGCTTTCGAACGCGATTTTTCCATAACGTGGTGTTCTTCAGGAAGGAAACTACCGCATTATAGGAGAACAGACTGCACAATAACAAATGGCTGTTCCCGTACTCCTGCCTCAGATGGCAGGAGGACGAGACCAGAGCTCAGGAGGTCACATGACCCTGACAGGGTTAGGAGTGGACGTGGTGGCACGGCTCCCAGCGTGACCCCCACGTCGTGCCTGCCACGGCGACGCGAGGGAACTCCAGAGCAAGCCACGTGGCGGGGAGGGACGCATTTGCTGCGTGAAAACGTTAACCCTGCCATAGGCCTTCACCTCCCCTGATGAGTGCCACACACACACCCTACAAACACAACGATTCCCCAGTATAGCCTTAACGGACTGTTGGGACAAGTGCTGTTAGCGAGCACATATGAAGGCCGGCACGGCACATGAGGGGGTAGGTGGCCAGCATCACGCCCGACCGCCTTTGTCTCCCCAGTGGCGATGTTTTTACACACCGCACCAGGTGCGCATTTGAGGCTGAGTCGACCTAATAGGGGGAGGCCCAGGACCGGTTCAGATAATCGTCACTGGTGTTGGTGGCCGCGAGCGGGAATCGAACTCGGGTCGCCGGGTTCTTAGCGCACTCACCGCTACACTACTGCTCCACCCCACATCCATACACAACTACATGCCCACATCCATACACAACTACATGCCCACATGCATACACAACTACATGCCCACATGCATACACAACTACATGCCCACATGCATACACAACTACATGCCCACATGCATACACAACTACATGCCCACATGCATACACAACTACATGCCCACATGCATACACAACTACATGCCCACATCCATACACAACTACATGCCCACATGCATACACAACTACATGCCCACATCCATACACAACTACATGCCCACATCCATACACAACTACATGCCCACATGCATACACAACCACATGCCCACATGCACACACAACTACATGCCCACATCCATACACAACTACATGCCCACATGCATACACAACTACATGCCCACATGCATACACAACTACATACCCACATGCATACACAATGACATGCCCACATCCATACACAACTACATGCCCACATCCATACACAACTACATGCCCACATGCATACACAACTACATGCCCACATGCATACACAACTACATGCCCACATGCATACACAAATACATGCCCACATGCATGCACAACTACATGCCCACATGCATACACAACTACATACCCACATGCATACACAACTACATGCCCACATCCATACACAACTACATGCCCACATGCATGCACAACTGCATGCCCACATGCATACACAACTACATACCCACATGCATACACAACTACATGCCCACATCCATACACAACTACATGCCCACATGCATGCACAACTACATGCCCACATGCATACACAACTACATACCCACATGCATACACAACTACATGCCCACATCCATACACAACTACATGCCCACATGCATACACAACTACATGCCCACATCCATACACAACTACATGCCCACATGCATGCACAACTACATGCCCACATGCATACACAACTATATGCCCACATCCATACACAACTACATGCCCACATGCATGCACAACTACATGCCCACATGCATACACAACTACATACCCACATGCATACACAACTACATGCCCACATCCATACACAACTACATGCCCTCATCCATACACAACTACATGCCCACATGCATACACAACTACATGCCCACATGCATGCACAACTACATGCCCACATGCATACATAACTACATACCCACATGCATACACAACTACATGCCCACATCCATACACAACTACATGCCCACATGCATGCACAACTACATGCCCACATCCATACACAACTACATTCCCACATGCATACACAACTACATACCCACATGCATACACAACTACATGCCCACATCCATACACAACTACATGCCCACATGCATACACAACTACATGCCCACATGCATACACAACTACATGCCCACATGCAAACACAACTACATACCCACATGCAAACATAACTACATACCCACATGCATACACAACTACATGCCCACATCCATACACAACTACATGCCCACATGCATACACAACTACATGCCCACATGCATGCACAACTACATGCCCACATGCATACACAACTACATGCCCACATCCATACACAACTACATACCCACATGCATACACAACTACATGCCCTCATCCATACACAACTACATGCCCACATCCATACACAACTACATGCCCTCATCCATACACAACTACATGCCCACATCCATACACAACTACATGCCCACATGCATACACAACTACATGCCCACATGCATACACAACTACATACCCACATGCATACACAACTACATGCCCACATCCATACACAACTACATGCCCACATGCATACACAAATACATGCCCACATGCATGCACAACTACATGCCCACATGCATACACAACTACATACCCACATGCATACACAACTACATGCCCACATCCATACACAACTACATGCCCACATGCATATGTAGTGGTGGTGTTGACGTGCGCCGACAGTGACAGTGATGGATCACGGGGCGGCACGGGGTGCGGGGTTGGGCACGCGTTGTGGGCGTGGTGTGGACGCGCGCGCCGGGAGTGACAGATGACGGGGCGGCGCGGCGTGGGTGGTGAGGCGCGCTGAGATGTGGGAAAACAGGATCGTAGCCAGCGCCCAGTGATTGGTCAAATAGGATGGGTGCTCTCAGCGACGTCCGCAGGTGGGGTATAAAGGGTGACGCACGAGAGCACTCGTGGTTGTTAACCAGTTGAAGATCGAAGACGGAGTTGAAGACGTAGTGCCCCGAGACCCCTAGTCCCGCTGTCCTTGTAGGGACCGGGGCCCTGTGTGGCTCGGAGGCGAGACTGTGGGACCCGTGGTCCGACGCCCATGTGGGTCGGGACTGTGGGACCCATAGTCGAGACGGACACCCCGGCAGCGTGTGTCCCGAGTAGCTCAGTGGGTGTTAGTCACCCGAGTAGCTAAGTGGGTGTTGGTCACCCGAGTAGCTCAGTGGGTGTTAGTCGCCCGAGTAGCTAAGTGGGTGTTGGTCACCCAAGTAGCTCAGTGGGTGTTAGTCACCCGAGTAACCAAGTGGGTGTTAGTCACCCGAGTAACCAAGTGGGTGTTAGTCACCCGAGATACTACAGTGGGTGTTAGTCACCTGTGAAACGAAGTTGGTGAAATAAAGAGTGTGCTACCCGTGAAGTCGTCTCCCGCCGAGTTACTACATTACAACTGGCGTCAGAAGTAAACCTGTCTTCAAGAAGAATGGATACTAGGAAGACTACCCGTACCCACGAGCGAGATCGGGAAGACGACGGCGTACTGGAGACACCAACCTCGGGAGGAGAGGACGAGGAGTTGCCGCCGATGCAGCACTTCGCGGCGATGGCCGACGCTCCGCTCGCCTCCGACACCAGCCTACAGGACGCACACTCCCGCCTGGCGGAGTTGCTGCTCGCCGCCGCTGCAGTTTTGGCGGAGATCTCCGTTCCAGCGGGCGGAGGGACGGCTGCGGGGTTGGAGGAGGCGGCGCGGCTGGAGGGTTCCTGCCAGAAGGCGCTTCGCGCCAAAAGTTTTGAAGTTGGCGCCGTTTTTGAGGGACCGCCATTGTTTGGCGGGAAGCAGGGACACCACGTGGCCGGAGATCTCCACTCAGCGCGGCCCGCGTCATCGGCGCGCGCCGGAGCTCTCCAGGGTGCGACTGCTGACAGAGCCGACATTTTCTACAACCACAGTGGCGCGCGGGAAAATCCTTCCGACGACGACGACGACCGAGTCCTCCAGCAACGATTGCCCGCGCTGTCGGCGTTCAAGGCAGACGGAGGCGACTGGGGAGCCTTCCACCGAAGGTTCCTCGCACATCAAGAAATGTCGGGGTGGTCCGACACCACTGCCCTGCGCGCTCTGCCAGCGATGCTCGACGACGACGCGCTTGCAGCCTTCACATCTGCCCCAAGGTCGTCTCGCTCAACGCTCCAGGCCGCGCTACACTTAATGGCTAAGGTGTTCGGCCCGCCCTCGACCTGCCGCCACCAATTCTACGATCGGCGGAAGGTGGTTGGAGAAACAACGCTCGCCTATCGCACGGCGCTGCTCGCCCTGGCGGACGCAGCTTTTCCCCGCATGGACAAGGAGGGGAAGGACGCCATGGTGACGGAGCAGCTGCTGGCGTTGGCCCACGAGTTGGGAGTCCCCATCAATGTGGCGGACGAAATGGATATCTGCTCCCTGGCGATCGCCACGAGTATTCACGCGTACGAGGTCCTCAAGCGCAAGCCGACGGTCGTCTGCAAATTGGCGGGGAACGCGGCACCGGCCACCACGATCGCCGAGCCTCAGCCAGCTGCGGATCGGGAGCAGGCCTTCGCTGTATCGCGTCCGGGGGAGTGGAGAACGGGAGGTCGTTCACCCACACGTTCATCCCGCAAGCTGGAGCAACCGAAACCTACGACGTCCCTCGTCGTCTGCTACAACTGCGGCCTTCGGGGTCACGTCGCAGCCGGGTGCCGGGCTCCGCGTCAGCGCGCCACGGGACCACGTCGGGACGACGACCAGGCCCACAAGTCATCCCAACTAAACCCGGCAAGTCGCGGCACCTCACACGCTCGGTCCACATACGCGGCACGTTCGGGTCGCCGCTTGGCGGTGGGGGGTCCGCGTCTGGGTGCCGGGGGTTCACTTCGGCGAGGGGGGTCCGTACACGGCCCGAAAGCAGTCGAATGGTCCGAATTGGCCCACAGGATAGTGGCTGCGTCGGCCGGGTCGTCCGTGGTAACGGGGTTTATTGACGGGGTTGAGGTCCGGGTGCTTGTGGACACGGGTGCGTCGGCCACTATCATTTCGGACCTTATTTATAACATTCTTCCCGTCCAAAGTCGACCCCTTCTGCCTGTGGACGTGCCATTTTATGCGGCGAATGGGGGATCCCTGGGGATCATCGGCCAGATTCGGGCGACTATTTGCATTGGTGACATCAAATTGGCGGGCCCTATTTTTGTATCATCATCGCTGGCCGTTCCTTGTTTGCTAGGTACGGACTTTTTGTCCAAAATGCCCATCAAAGTTCTCATAGATCAGGCCTGCATTGAGCTTCCGTCGGGACGGCGGGTTGCGTTCTTGACGAGCCCTACCAAAATACGCACGGTTTGTGCGACGGTGCAGGCGCTGGCAACTCAGACTGTACGGGTGCCCCCGGGATCGCAAATGTTGGTACCCCTTCGGTTGAGGAAACCACTCGGGGTGGATGCGGGGGCACAGGGAGTACTGTTGGGGCCGTCTAACAGGGCCAAAAGTGGCCTCGACTTGGCGGTAGCTCAAACCATGGTGAGAGGGGACAGTGAGCCGTTCGTAATGGTCCTGAATACGGGGTCGCGGCCGGCCATAATTACGCAGGGAACGGTGCTGGCTCACGCCGCGCCGCTACCCGTTGAGGAACAGCTCGTTGCTCACGCCGATTTCAGTGTCGAGTCGCATCCTCCAAGTGATGAGGGGACAGAGTGGTTGGACTCGTTGTGTGCCGGGTCTGCTAACTTGTCCAAGGTGCAATTGGGAGCATTGAGGGGTTTGCTACTCGAGTTTGCTGACGTGTTCAGCAGACATAAGTACGATATCGGCTGCACAGACCTGTTGCGCCACCACATAGCTACGGGGGACGCGGCCCCTATTCGACAGAATCCTTTCCGGCTCAGCCCAGCCGAGAAGGAGCATGTGCAGTCGGCGGTTAATGACATGTTGGCGGCCGACATCATTTCACCCTCTTCTAGTCCGTGGGGTGCTCCTATTGTCCTAGTTAAAAAACAGGACGGGTCTTTGCAGTTCTGTGTCGATTTCCGCCGCTTAAACAAAATCTCGATGGCGGATGCGCATCCGCTCCCCAGGATGGATGAGTCGCTGGATGCCTTGGCGGGAGCACAGTTTTTTTCCACACTCGATCTGCTTTCCGGATTTTGGCAATTGCTCCTCGATAACGAATCTAAACCTAAAACCGCTTTCCGGACACCTGGTGGCCTATTTGAATTCAACCGTTTGCCCATGGGCTTACATTCCGCTCCCGCCACGTTCCAGAGGCTCATGGAATTGGTTTTGTCGGGCCTCCAATGGGACACCTGTTTGATTTACCTCGACGATATCATCGTTTTCAGCCGGACTTTTGAGGAGCACCTCCAGCGACTGAGAGCGGTGTTCCTCAGGATGCGTTCCGCTAAGCTTAAATTTAAACCGGCTAAATGTTTTCTGCTTCGGGAATCGGTCAGGTATTTGGGCCATATCGTGAGTCGTTCAGGGATCTCGACAGACCCTGCTAAGACGCACTGCGTCAGCTCATGGCCAACGCCAACCTCGGTCACGGAGGTTCGCAGCTTTATTGGATTCGCCTCCTATTACCGTCGGTTTGTCAAGCAGTTTGCCACCATAGCCAGGCCCCTGCACGCTTTGACGGCTAAGGGTGTGCGGTTTCACTGGGGGCCGGAAGAGGAGGCTGCGTTCTGCTCCCTTCGTGACGCCTTGGTGCAGGCTCCCCCCTTGTGTTACCCCGATTTCACGCAACCGTTTTTGCTTGACACGGATGCCAGCAACACGGGTATCGGGGGAGTGCTCTCACAGGTGGTCGGGGGGGTTGAACGGGTGGTCGCCTACGGTAGTAGAGTTCTTTCCCCCGCCGAACAACGCTATTGCGTGACTCGTCGTGAATTGTTAGCGATTGTGTTTTTTACACAGCAATTCAGGCCGTATCTTTACGGCCGTCATTTTACGGTTCGTATGGACCATGCGGCTCTCCAATACGCTATGCGGGTGGCGCAGCCATCCGGCTAATTGTCCCGATGGTTGGAGGTCCTTCAGGACTACCAATTCACGACGATTTACCGCAAGGGATTGCGACACTCAAATGCGGACGCCTTGTCGCGGTTGCCACCGCGCACGGACTGCGCATGTTTGCTGAGATCGGCGCGGTGTAAACCCCCGGTCGCCGACCCCGTGGGAGTTGCGCTCGCCGCCACTGACACCGCGGGTGTCGACGCTCCCACGGGGAGGGACTCGCTGTTATCGTTGCCCCTCATCGAGTGGGGCCGTCTCCAAATGTCCGACAGCTCCCTACTCACGCTACGTCGGAAAGTTGACGCTCCCGAGGTAGGGGATGCGCGGGTCGGTTCCTGGGTGTGCAGACAGGGCCTCTTGATGAAGTGGGACAACATGTCCCGGCGTCACGTGCTCGTTGTGCCTTTTGCTATGCGGGGTAGGGTCGTTCTGGCTGCTCATGAACGACTCATGCATCTGGGTTTTCACAAAACGCTCGCCCTAATCCAGCGAGACTATTATTGGCCGGGGATGGGTAACGACGTGGCGAACATTCTTAAGGGATGCGTAGGGTGCGCCCAAAGAAAACCGCCACCATTGGCGGCTAATCCACCGCTGCAATCCATTCAAGTTTCGCGCACAAACGAATTGGTTGCGTTAGACATCTTGGGGCCCTTTCCTGCTACACCGAGGGGAAATAGGTTCCTGCTGGTTGGCGTAGAGTACTTCACCCGATGGCCCATGGCATGGCCACTCGCCAACCAGTCGGCTGCAGCAGTGGCGGACGCCTTTGTCCAAGGTTATGTTTTGGACAAGGGCGCCCCCGAACGCTTGCTGACGGATCAAGGGAAGAATTTTTCGAGCGTTTTGTTGCGCGAGGTGTGCGACCTGTTGGGTACAAAGAAAGTGCCTACTTCCCCGTACCACCCGCAGACTGACGGGATGGTTGAACGTCTGAACAGGACGATTACGTCTATGCTGTGCCAACAGGTCTGCGACGATCAGGTTGATTGGGACTTACAGGTGCCGGGGGTACTCGCGGCCTATCGAATGGCCCCTCATGCGGCGACGGGGTTTTCCCCATTTTTTCTTATGTATGGGCGGGAGGCCGATCCGGCCATGGACGTCCAACTGGGGATTTCCCAGCCACGTGCAAAATCTAAATTGGCAGACCACATCAAATTTAATATCGCCAAATTGGCTGAAGCGCGGGAGGCGGCGAGATTGAATTTGCGGTCTCGGCAAATCGCGAACGAGAGATTGCATGGACGGAGGGTGCATACGCACGATTGGAAACCAGGCGATAAGGCCTGGCTGCATTGTCCTCATGCACCGTTGGCTACGTCCCCCAAATTGTTGAGACCTTGGAGGGGACCGGTGGAAATTGTGCGGGTTGCACGACCCCAGAGTATACAGATTAAATGGGGAAAACGCCGTTGGTACGTGCACCCCTCCCGACTGAAACCCTATGCGGCACCGTGTGACCCCGTTCTGTGCCGTAACGACCGGGCGTGTGATGTGACCGTCGACTCGGGGAGGGATGTGTCGCAGGCTGATCCTCACGTGTCTCCACCTGACCCACCCCCAGGTGTCTCGGGCCTGACGGCTGCTGACCGTCGGGAACCGGAACCCCGCGGCACGCGCGGATCCCCGATGCCTGGCCCATGTCTTCCTGAACTGCCGGCACCACCGGACGGTCAACCGCATCTGGTGCCGTACGACGGACCGGCAAGGCGGACTCGGGCTAGGGCACAACACTTTTCATGAAGACATTTTTCAACCCCGAGCTCGCCCAGTGTTCCCCCTCTGCCGGGGTAATGTCCCGTTCTAGGGACGCTCGGAAAGAATGGGACGCTGCACGAGTCGGAAGAAAAAAAAAAGAATTTTTTTTTTTTTTCTGCATACACATTTGGTATTGTCACTCGCCGGATTGTACATATTGTTCTGTTGTTGTAGTGGCATTGGTTGATGGTTGCGGATGGCAGTGTTCGCGTTGTGTTGTGTTGTTACGTTGGTTGTTGTTCTTGTTGTTGTGTTACGGGGCACACAGGGGGGAGGGGGTGTTGTATATTTTTTTAGCAGCCGGGTCGGCTGCGAGCTATGTGGTAGGGGGTGATGTAGTGGTGGTGTTGACGTGCGCCGACAGTGACAGTGATGGATCACGGGGCGGCACGGGGTGCGGGGTTGGGCACGCGTTGTGGGCGTGGTGTGGACGCGCGCGCCGGGAGTGACAGATGACGGGGCGGCGCGGCGTGGGTGGTGAGGCGCGCTGAGATGTGGGAAAACAGGATCGTAGCCAGCGCCCAGTGATTGGTCAAATAGGATGGGTGCTCTCAGCGACGTCCGCAGGTGGGGTATAAAGGGTGACGCGCGAGAGAACTCGTGGTTGTTAACCAGTTGAAGATCGAAGACGGAGTTGAAGACGTAGTGCCCCGAGACCCCTAGTCCTGCTGTCCTTGTAGGGACCGGGGCCCTGTGTGGCTCGGAGGCGAGACTGTGGGACCCGTGGTCCGACGCCCATGTGGGTCGGGACTGTGGGACCCATAGTCGAGACGGACACCCCAGCAGGGTGTGTCCCGAGTAGCTCAGTGGGTGTTAGTCACCCGAGTAGCTAAGTGGGTGTTGGTCACCCGAGTAGCTCAGTGGGTGTTAGTCGCCCGAGTAGCTAAGTGGGTGTTGGTCACCCGAGTAGCTCAGTGGGTGTTAGTCACCCGAGTAACCAAGTGGGTGTTAGTCACCCGAGTAACCAAGTGGGTGTTAGTCACCCGAGATACTACAGTGGGTGTTAGTCACCTGTGAAACGAAGTTGGTGAAATAAAGAGTGTGCTACCCGTGAAGTCGTCTCCCGCCGAGTTACTACATTACACATACACAACTACATACCCACATGCATACACAACTACATGCCCACATCCATACACAACTACATGCCCACATGCATACACAACTACATGCCCACATGCATACACAACTACATGCCCACATGCATACACAACTACATGCCCACATCCATACACAACTACTTACCCACATGCATACAAAACTACATGCCCTCATCCATACACAACTACATGCCCACATCCATACACAACTACATGCCCTCATCCATACACAAATACATGCCCACATGCATGCACAACTACATACCCACATGCATACACAACTATATGCCCACATGCATACACAACTACATGCCCACATCCATACACAACTACATGCCCACATGCATACACAAATACATGCCCACATGCATGCACAACTACATGCCCACATGCATACACAACTACATACCCACATGCATACACAACTACATGCCCACATCCATACACAACTACATGCCCACATGCATGCACAACTACATGCCCACATGCATACACAACTACATACCCACATGCAAACACAACTACATGCCCACATCCATACACAACTACATGCCCTCATCCATACACAACTACATGCCCACATGCGTACACAACTACATGCCCACATGCATGCACAACTACATGCCCACATGCATACACAACTACATACCCACATGCATACACAACTACATGCCCACATCCATACTCAACTACATGCCCACATGCATGCACAACTACATGCCCACATGAATACACAACTACAAACCCACATGCATACACAACTACATGCCCACATCCATACACAACTACATGCCCACATGCATACACAACTACATGCCCACATGCATACACAACTACATGCCCACATGCATACACAACTACATGCCCACATCCATACACAACTACATTCCCACATGCATACACAACTACATGCCCACATGCATACACAACTACATACCCACATGCATACACAACTACATGCCCACATCCATACACAACTACATGCCCACATCCATACACAACTACATGCCCACATGCATACACAACTACATGCCCACATGCATACACAACTACATGCCCACATGCATACACAACTACATGCCCACATCCATACACAACTACATACCCACATGCATACACAACTACATGCCCTCATCCATACACAACTACATGCCCACATCCATACACAACGACATGCCCTCATCCATACACAACTACATGCCCATATCCATACACAACTACATACCCACATGCATACACAACTACATGCCCACATGCATACACAACTACATACCCACATGCATACACAACTATATGCCCTCATCCATACACAACTACATGCCCACATCCATACACAACTACATGCCCTCATCCATACACAACTACATGCCCACATCCATACACAACTACATGCCCACATGCATACACAACTACATGCCCACATGCATACACAACTACATGCCCTCACGCACACTGATGCTGTTGCCCATCGATGGCTGAGTGCTCCGTATCTGCTCATAGCCAGAGTTCTGTTCAGCAATACCAGGAGCGAGCGACTTGCCTTGCGCAGGCAAAGCTGTGTCTCGACTCAAGAGCATTCCTCATTTTCTTCACTGAGACCCACAACTCCGCCAACCACCGACCTCGTGCGTGGAGACAATATCAACCATCTCTCATTCTCTGACGCCACAGTGCAGTGGCAAAGTAATTTTAACAAAACAATTGAACTCACCTGCAGGAAATTAATGAAAATAGACATAAATCCAACCAAAAATGTTTTAATACAAATTCGCTCGACAATTGGTATCTGCCGAGAGGGCCATAACTGCAAAAAACGCCTTTGAGTCTCTGTAACTATTGCAGTTATTAAAGGCGGACCAGAATATAAATGATGATATAAAGAGGCAGGCACGAGCAGCTTGCCGTGCTTTTTTAAAAGTAACGTAGCAATGCATGAACAATGAGGGGTCAGCACTGACGGTGAGTGAAAACGACGTTTTACCTTAATAATTATGAATAGGCATTTACACTTTCTGGCAATTAAACAGGATGTGTTAAGATGTTCAAACACCAAATAGACACCTTTTGCACGGCATCAAGTCTACATGAGCCACACCAGCGACGTGCGGTGAGGTCAATGGCTGGGGATGGCTACATTGGTGACACACAGAGATAGTAACAGGCACGCGCTTATTGACCGCGCTCCATCCAGTTACTGAGGGGTTGCGCAATCAGAGGGGAGGCTGAGCTCGTGGCTGCCTCACCTCTCGTGTCTTCCTGTATTTACAACGGCGCTCCGCAAATTTGGCGATTTTGACTATAAAAATGATTGGAATCGTACATAAATGACATTTATAACACAGATCAGTGGAAAAATATTATTATTTATTTTATTATTATTTTAGTTTTCGTAACAGCTATTTTCATTGGAGTATGCCATTCACGTCCCTGAACCACACGTACTTGTGGTGAACACGCAAACACATGCTCTCAGAATTAATAGATGCATTGCCCGATACCAGAGACTTCTGTATGGCCTCGTCTCACCGGTGTCAGACCAGAGAACGCCAAAGGCGAGCAGCACAAAGACAATGCCACACGTATCACAGCATTTCTAGCTCGGGGTGATCAGCTATACCATGGGAACTTTTTGCCAATATCAAAGTATGAAAAAAAAATTTGTTAGTTTTCTTTTTTTTTCATATTTTGATACTGGCAAAAGGTCCCACGATATAACGTTTAACCAATCGGCTCCTTGACGTGGGATTTAAATGAACAGGGCTTATATTACAGACAACTACTTTTCCCTGGGGGGGGTGAGCGGTCCCTCATTGCTCGATTACATAATGCTTGCAGTTTACATTTTTCTTAGCTGGATGTCAACGCTTGTTTAGAATGTTTATCATATCGTGAGCGGCGGAGATCAGTGCCCGAGGTCGCGACAGGCACGCATAACACGTTCTCTCTCTCTCTCACACAGACGCACAAACACGCATCTCTCGGCGTTGTGCGGTGCGAAGTCTCTAGTTGCCCAGCTCTCCCCAGCTGCCCCCTTTACAACGTCGCCTCCAAGATGCAACGTGACACTTCGCGTGGCAGCCCCGTGGCACAGGGGGGCGGCAAGCTGCGTGCGGCTCATCAAGGAAACTGGCTTCGTGGCCATTCATTGTTTAAGGATCAATACCAACACAGCCGCCATTCACCACGAAGTGACGGTGGCGTCACCACGGCGTCTGTGCCAGGCTAGGTGCACTTTGAGGCCACGTGAAGTGTCAAAAGCTCGCTGACAGGAGGAGGTCTCGGGACAGACCCAGGTGCCATGGGTTGGCTGACTGAGATGAACGGTAAATGCACCCAGCTGTACCCCCTACTGTGCCAACTTGCTGTATTTTATCCACCTGGCATTCCGCTCGTTGTTGTGAGCGTTGCTCCTCTGCCCTCCGTTGTTGCTGGAGGGCGACTGGCTGCAACTTCCCAGTAGCAGCAGCGTCCTTCACGAGCCTCCTCCATATGAAGGGACCACCCGTCTCGTATTCGACATGCATGTGCGGCTCTTGAAATATTGAGGGGGGGGGTGTTATCGAATTCGAAACAAGAAAAAAATGGCTTTTCTCGTGATTTTGGTTGCCGACTTCTGTTCCCTTGCGATGTGCAACGCGCAACGTGGCTTTTTTCCCCATGCGATCGGGAGGAGGCAATTGGGTCAACATTGAGGTCACGGTGAAGGTCACAGAGGTCACAGGGTGCTCGCGGAAACTCGAGGAATTGAGCGAAGGTCGAAAGAAAAGCTCCGGGAGTGGAGGGAAGAAATGTGGCGAGATTCGGCGGCGCCTCCAGGGATCGGCTTCAGGGGGAGAAACCCGGTCTTGGGCAACCACGAGGAATCGGCCCCGTGTAGATACAGAGAGAGACAGAGAGAGAGAGAGACACGGAGATACAGGGAGACACGGAGACACAGGGAACGAGAGAGAGCGAGAGAGAGAGCGAGAGAGTGAGCGAAAGAGTGAGCGAGAGAGTGACCGAGAGAGTGAGCGAAAGAGTGAGCGAGAGGTGGGGGTTTACATAAAGCAAAGTTTAAAAAAAAAATTACAAAAAAAAAAGAGAGGAGACAAGGAGTTGCAGAGAAAGACACAGAGAGAGACACAAGGAGAGACAAGGAGACACAGGGAGTGAGAGGAGAGAAGGAGATACAGACAGAGACACAGGGAGAGAGAGATAGGAGACAATGAGATTGGCGGCCGGGGAAACGCGTACCACTTGTAAAGCTGTCGGAAATGTTGAGAACCCTAACATGGCGGTGTCGTTGGTTTATCGCAACGTGTCGCCTCGTCTCCCCTCACACGTGACACGTCAAGCCATGTAAGTGGCAAGTGCACAAGCCCCGCGCCAGAACAAGACAAAGAATTCACTCGTCAAACCAATCACGAATCGCCAAAGTACAGGCAGAGGCGAGAAGGCGTTTGTGAGAATGGTTTGACAAAGCCATCATCAATGTGTAATTCCGCACTTGTGAAGTATGTACATTTTTGCACAGGACATGGCTCTACTGAGCGCAATGTTGAGATCAGCGGGGGGAGCATGACGGTATACGACTGAGGAGTGTCAACCACTGGAATCGGGCGACGTTGAAGTGGCAAGCGACGATTTCACGACTCTCCCGAGCCTCGTGATTCGCGAGCTCTTCAGAGCGACTCGAGGTGACTCTCTGGGCTCTTCAGTCGCCTGCTCTTGAAAGGCCACGCCGCGTGTGGATTGTTGACGAGTGCGCTGAGTTTGTTGTTAATTGTGCTGGTGCACCGCCGCCCAAGGCATCAGCAGCAGCGTCACCACATAATGCGTCTAATTCAGGACCCATCGGTGTGGTCAATAGACTTGGAAATTACATTCTATGTATGTGTGTATAACGTCTTTCGCATCGTACGTAGCCAACCGTGCTAATCGGAAGGACAACAAAACTAAACACAAACATAAATTAGTTTTCAATCTGCCTCTCAAGACAAGACTTTGGAAGGCCCTCCCATCGTCTCCCTTTGCCATGTTCTTACAATATAATCCTTGATCCATTTCAGAGAAACTCTTACCTATTGCAATTACCTCGGCGATGTTTATTGCCGATTTGCCTGCGCGTTTTGGGCCTTCGGGGCCTGTGCACCGAGCAGCTGGTTCCAACTATCGCTGGAAGCAAAACACCTGGTTTATAGGGAAGAGTGGACTGACGTCCGTGATTTCAGATGTCTATATCAGGCACTCTTCTTGTGTTTCCCAGTGTAGTTCAGGGCGTGCTCGCATTCAATAATATTTGTCGTGAGGGAGGCAGTTGTTGATTGAAGACAGACACACGTGTTCTCACACACATGATACCCAGTAATAATTCAGCCATGGCCTAATTATATCCACGGCCATAATAGCCCAGTTTTAAAGTTGTACAATTTGTGTGTAATACTGTGCAGGACTCGCAAACCGCACATCACTCGGGCCGTCCGACACTCCCCGCCTTCAACCGGTCAGCAAAACTTGACTTTGTTTAAACATAAATGTAAAGTACCCCTCGTTAGAACGACAGTCGCCCCCCTCCTCTCAACGCCCTCCCCTCTCCACCACCCCCTGAGTGCCCCCCGCTTGCGCGTGACAACCCCCAGCGCCCCCCACTCCACAACTCGCATATCACCCCAGTCGCCCCCTTACACCCCCCACCCCCTCGGCACCCCCCACGCACCCCGCACCCCCACGCACCCCCCACCCTCACGCACCCCGCACCCCCACGCACCCCGCACCCCCACGCACCGCCAACCCCCACGCACCCCCCACCCTCACGCACCCCCCACCCCCACGCACACCCCACCCTACGCACCCCCCCCCCCCACGCACCCCCCACCCTCACTTTCCCTCGGTGCCCCCCCCCCACGCATCCCTCACCGGGCGCCCCCCCACCCCCAGGTACCGGCCACCCGCCCCCTCGCACCTGCGCGCTGTCAGCCAGCCAGCAAAACTTTTGTTGTTGTTGCTAATATGGTACGACAGTGGCAACTTTCACGAGCGCCCACAAAGTGAAGTTATTGTCAACCGGCAGGTGATCATCCCTGGCAGCGGAAGGGGACAGCCAGAACGTGACCATCAACTTTGCGACGCAACTCTCCGTCCAGTGGCGCAAATCGAAAAGCGACCACACAACACCTGCAATGCATTTCGCAGTTACGCTCCGTGAAAATCTCCTTAATGTTTTTTTTTTTAATGAGCAGGGAATGTGCCTCCTTCACACATCAGTCGTTCAACATAAAATGTAACAGTAGTTTAAAAGAGTAATGTTGCCAACATTTTGGAACATGTTTATTAACATCATATTTCAATATTATGAAAGAGGAGTCGAATTGTCTGCATATTTAGTAAGTACAAAAAGAAAATGTATACGGATAATTTAGAGAAAGGCAAGTAACATTTCTCGGGCATATAATGAGAAAACAAGAGACTCAATATAAAGTTTTGACTGGGGAAATTATCGGAACAAGAAGTCAGGGAAGACCGCAAATTCAGTTGGAGAAGCAATTTGAGCAATCTGATGCAACTGGGAGGAGTCTCCAATGTCGACTTCTTGGGTAAATGTCACGGACAGAGCTCAATGAGAGAAGGGCACGATGGCCACTGCCATTGAGAAAGGACACGTGGCTCATAGACAGATTCTCTTGGAACTTGTAATCTCCACAGCGGCGCTTACGTCACAATGCTAGAATGCAAATAAAGTAAAATATTAAAGTAATGTTTGACCACTTTAAATCTTCAGATTTACCTTGAACAGGAGATACTAGAACACACACATCAGATCTAGATTTGAAGTTTTCTTGACTGCAGGGATCCATACTCTTTGGTTCTTTCGGTAAAGTCACGTAAGTGTACAATACAATAAATAAAATCACGACGTTTCGGGCGCAACACAAGCGTCCGTCATCAGGTGCTGTGGTTGTCCCACCCGATGACGGACGATTGTGTTGCGCCCGAAGCGTCGTGATTTAATTGATTGTATTGTACACCTACGTGACATTACCGAAAGAACCAAAGGGTACACACATCATAGTCAACGTTTCTCTAGTGTTTTTTTGTGTGTTCAGTTTGCCGTCCTTCTCCCGCACATCCGATGAGCTCGGTGCGAAGTAAGTCCAACACACAGAGCGCGCACAAACAAGTGGCCTTCACTCATTTTCAGAGGGGGGGGGCACGTTCGCCGATAAGACATCATCAGTGTGAGGGCCGCCACACATTTAAAACCCGGGGGGGGAGGGGGTGTCACGTGTTGTGTATTTTTTTTGGGGGGGCGGTGCCCCCCGTGGTTGGCCTTACAATGAAGGACACTGAGCCAGGGTGGTGATGGTGTCAACCACGGGGGGATTGACACTCACCCCCCTTCGCTCACTGCGCCGGTGTCGTAATAAAACAATGAACACGCGCAGCGGGTTCACGGCCTCGCTCCGCCCAGCACCCCCCCCCCCCGCCCGCAGAGGACCCCTATAAGACTCCGGGACTTTTCGCTCGCTCCGCCACCTTCTTGCCGCGGCACCAAAGGAGGGCCCCAGGACATCGAGAAGACAGACAGAGAGAGATGGCACCGAAGCCTCCGGCTAAGAAAGCGGCCGAGCCCGCCGCCGCCGCTCCCAAGCCTCCTCCCCCCGAGCCGCCCAAGGAGCCCGGCTTCGACCCCACCACGGTCAAGGTAGCCAGCAGCACACACACACAGCAGCACACACACACAGCGCACACACACACAGCACACACACACAGCACACACACAGCAGCACACACACACAGAAGCAGCAGCACACACAGAAGCAGCAGCAGCACACAGCAGCACACACAGCACACACAGAAGCAGCAGCAGCGCACACACGGCACACACACACAGCACACACACAGCAACACACAGCACACACACAAAAACAGCAGCAGCACATACACAGCACACACACACACAGCAGCACACATCACACACACACAGAAGCAGCAGCAGCACACACACAGCAGCACACAGCAGCACACACACAGCACACATACACAGCACACACACACAGCAGCACACACACAGAAGCAGCAGCAGCACACACAAAGCAACACACAGCAACACACACATAGCAGCACACACACACAGCAACATACACACAGCAACACACACACAGCACACACACACACATCACACACACAGAAGCAGCAGCACCGCACACAAGCAGCGGCAGCACACACAGAGAAGCAGCACACACACAGTAGCAGAAGCACACACACACAAACACGTTCCACACGGGTTATCATCACCCAGCACCTCCTCCTGTGCCACGGCACTTGGCCAGGAGTCGCGCAGCTCCAAAACAATAACAAGAGGAGACATTTGTTTTTATTATCTCGAATTCCGTTCAATGAAAACCACCTAAATATTTCAAGAGCGGCAACACGTGTGACCCCGTCACCAGGCCAATGAAGACTCGGCGCGATCTGTTGACCCCGATGTCATCGTCTTGTACAGCAATTATCATATTTTAGTCTGTGACGGAGTGTAGAAATGTTCGAATGAAGGACGCTTCTGTGATCTCTCCATGGAAGGTTCCGCGTAAACATTAATACATAAACGCGTTGCTTTAGTGAGATGTCAGTAATCGATCAACCACGTGAGCTACTCAGGTGAACGTCACGTGATGGTCACAGGTGAATGTCACGTGAGCGACTCAGGTGAATGTCACGTGACAGTCACAGGTGAACGTCACGTGATGGTGTCAGGTAAATGTCACGTGACGGTCTCAGGTGAATGTCACGTGACGGTCTCAGGTGAACGTCACGTGATGGTCTCAGGTGAACGTCACGTGATGGTCTCAGGTGAACGTCACGTGACGGTCTCAGGTGAACGTCACGTGATGGTCTCAGGTGAACGTCACGTGATGGTGTCAGGTGAACGTCACGTGATGGTCTCAGGTGAACGTCACGTGATGGTCTCAGGTGAACGTCACGTGATGGTCTCAGGTGAACGTCACGTGATGGTCTCAGGTGAATGTCACGTGATGGTGTCAGGTGAACGTCACGTGATGGTCTCAGGTGAACGTCACGTGATGGTCTCAGGTGAATGTCACGTGATGGTCTCAGGTGAACGTCACGTGATGGTCTCAGGTGAACGTCACGTGATGGTCTCAGGTGAACGTCACGTGATGGTCTCAGGTGAACGTCACGTGATGGTCTCAGGTGAATGTCACGTGATGGTCTCAGGTGAACGTCACGTGATGGTCTCAGGTGAATGTCACGTGATGGTCTCAGGTGAACGTCACGTGATGGTCTCCGCAGCTTCTTGTCGTCCAGGTGCTGCTGCTGACATTAACGTCACGCGTGATGATCACCGCACTGGGGTCATTTAAAGCGGTTGAAATTCAATGAGTACGGGAATACATTGTCCATGGATTTAGGTCACGGATATTTCACCAGTTCCGTGAAATGGATAATGATGTTGACATGGTTTATATTACTTAAATGTGTGTTTTATAATAACCGTATATTTATACTATATTACAATATTAAAGATGTGATTTAGAAACTCAAGAGTTGACGGAAGCAACGTTTTAAATGTTCACACTGACTGTATTGTAAAGCGATGTAAAGTGCCTATTTAACAATGAATTCTTTTCATTAACATTTCCAGGTCGAGTTTTCACCAGACCAGATCGAGGGTGAGTGTAAACAAATAATCCGGTGGTTCTTGGGTGGATTTCTAACATCCCGTGTCAACCATCACTTTGAATAACGCATTCACATTGACCCCGCTGTGTTAGCAGTCAGCGGCTCTGTAAGCGTCCCCCTGCTGCAACCAGGCCTACCCCAACCCCTATCACTACCTCCACCACTACCACTACCCTAACTACTATCACTACCCCAAACCTCTATCACTACCCCAACCTCTATCAATACCTCAACCTCTATCACTACCCCTATCACTACCCCAACCTCTGTCACTACCCCAACCCCTATCACTACCTCAACCCCTATCACTACCCCAACGCCTATCACTACCCCTAATACCCCAACCTCTCCTTAACCTCTCCCACCTGTTCTCTTGTTATCTTGAACTACACCACCACTATTAATAAGCCCACTCTTTATCTCAGCTGCAATCATCTTATTTACAATTTTATCTTTGTTAATCTATAAAAGAGTAGGGCACACTGTCACAATATTGCCAACATTTTGAGATGTTTAATGTAATTAATATCGCTTATTTAACTCAAGCACAGACAAGAGATGAGTAACATAAATGTGTCACGGATAGCAGCAGGGTACAAAGAGGCAACTGGTAATAATAATTAGAGAAGTGTCAAGTTATATGTCTCGGACATGGAATGAGAAAACAAGAGACTGAAAACACAATTATGGTTTTGATTGGGAAATTATCGGTACCACAAGAAGTTGAAAAAGACAGCTCATTAAGTTACAAAAGCAATTTTAACAACTGGATGCAACTGGTATGAGGATCTATGGGATAGTTGTTCAGTAAATATCATGGACAGAGTTAAATGGAAGCAAGGCAATGCATGCTGACGTCTTGAAGAAAGGGCAATACTCGCATAGAGAGAGAGGTTGAACTCAGGCAATTGAGACCGGGTAGCTTTTGTAACAAATGCTGAAGAAAACATGCAAAGAGAGTTTACTGAGAATACCAACACGGGGTGGAAATCAGTACAAGAACAAAACATATAGCGCACATAAAAGGTGAAATTAAAGAAAGTCCCTTAAACATTACACAACGTGAAAATGTCAAGTGTTTACTGCAATATCAAGAACATGACATCACAGCAGCATTGGCTCTCGATGTTGTATATGTCTCAAATAAAACGGAGGTACGTTGGTGAGACACCGTTGAGGCATGCGGTAAAGCTGCAGCCCTGCAATTGCGCGCCCTGCGTCACCGCTGGCGGAAAGGGCCCCGCTGCAGGGAGGCCTCTGGAGAGAGAGCGAGAGCCTCTCCAGAGGAGGGGGCATGTTTTTGGCGGGTCAGACAGACGTCTTGGAAAGAAGAAGTTGGAGTTAGTGTGGCCCGCACTTTCACCCCACCGCAACGGACGCGCCAGTTGAGCGCGGGGCGCACCGATTGTGTCAGCGGCCGGGCGGGCGGATTAAAATTAAATTCTAAACCACTGTGGGCAACTGCCGCGTCTTGGGATCGAATGGAGCCGGCAAACCCACTTGGATTGTGTGTCTCTGCAGCTGTCCGCCGCCAACTTAGGCCACTGACGCGACACCGGCATGTCCGTGTGTAACACTGTGTAACAACAAATATGTTTTTGTTCCTGGGTAGTAAGTGTTATTTTCTAATTGCTTAAGCCTCAAAAGTATTTAAAAAATGGCTATTATTCCACACAAACTTTGCTTTTGTGACCAGGACAGAGATATTTTAAATGTACCTATTTTCAATGAGAAAGCGTGTGCATTTGTGTCAATTATGGACTCAGACTATTGTCCTATCTTCTCATAGAGTCCCTGGCACGTAATAATATGCTACACAGTGGCAGTGGGGGTCGCAAAATGCCGATTTATTCCTAATAAACCCCAATGATCCGATCGAAATTAGGGATTTCGATCGGATCATTGGGGGGGCACGTGCCACCCCCACCCCACTGGCTCCGCCAGTACCTATTTTCAATGAGAAAGCGTGTGCATTTGTGTCAATTATGGACTCAGACTATTGTCCTATCTTCTCATAGAGTCCCTGGCACGTAATAATATGCTACACAGTGGCAGTGGGGGTCGCAAAATGCCGATTTATTCCTAATAAACCCCAATGATCCGATCGAAATTAGGGATTTCGATCGGATCATTGGGGGGGCACGTGCCACCCCCACCCCACTGGCTCCGCCAGTACCTATTTTCAATGAGAAAACGGGCGAATTTGTGTCATTCCTTCACATAAAGTCCTGGTCACAAAAGCAAAGTTTGTGGGGAATAATAGCCATTTTCTATACTTTTGAGGCATTAGCAATAACAAAATAACACTACCCAGGAACAAAAATCATGTTACATAGTGTAATTTAGCACGTCGATAATGCTGCAGCTCAATCAAACCAAAATCATTGGCAGCGCTCGCTGTTTTGCCCGTCTCGCTCCCACACACGACACTCACTCAACGTTCACCCCCGCTCGAGCGATTCAATTAGCGGATAATAAAATTGTCGACGGTTGGACGGGCAGATTGTGGCGAAAACAAGCAAACAATAGAAATAACATCCGGCAGCCGCAGTCGCGGTGTGTCGCTTACACGCGCGACGGAGCCGCAGCCAATCGCAACCGTCAGAGTTAAAGATCGAGGGGCATCATAGACAACTCCCACAATCACAGGGAGAAACTTCGCAACAGCCGCCGCCAGCCAGCCAGACAACTGCTTAATCTAATTTTAAGGGTGAGTGTCAGGGCCCCGCTGAATGTATCCGTGATTAAGTCGCCAGCAGGCGCACCGAGGGACCGCAAATGTGCCAACACCGGACCCACTCCCCCATCACCTGCTCCCTCCTCCCTCTCGCTTCGTTGGACTGCCCCACCACCACCACCGTCGCCTGCTCAGTGCCCCACGTGGTGGTGGTAGTGGCTCTTGTAACGTTCCAGTCGTGAGTTGTCTGCACGGGTTCCTCCTCAATATCTCGCTCTCTCCACGCCAAACGTGACGTCGCGAAAGAATACAAACTCGATGCAATCGTCAATAAACACTGTCTGTGCCCTTAAATAATAATGATAATAATGTAATAGGCGACGTTTCGGGTGATGGCCCTTCTCTGGTAGCACGTAGCACCGTTTTATGGAGCAGATTAAGAATTTGTATCTAAGAGTTGTGCTGCTCTTCATGCAGCCACGTGAGAAGGGTGCACGCAACATGAAACATTCGCGGACACAGGCAGTGACAGACGAGTTTCCAAAGAAGGATCAAACTAAACTTCACTCTTTTTTTTCTTTATCCGGTAAGGCCCCACCGAGCTATGTATCTGTTTTTCAGAAGTGACCACTGGCCATCACGAATGATAGCTCAACGAAGCGACTTCTTATCGTGTGGAAATGTATAGCAGCCAAATACTCTTGATTTGAAGCTTTCGTGACTGCAGGAATCCATACTCTTTTGTTCAATCGATAAAGTCACGTAGGTAGAAAATAAAATAATTTCCACCTACATGACTTTACCGAATGAACCAAAGAGTACAGCCAAATACTCTGAAAGCATATTTTCTAAATTTGGAGGGAAACCCCGCAGGACCCGGAGGAAAATGCACTCGACCACAGGGAGAAAGAGACATGCAAACAGCAAATATACAGGGTCGGGAAGCCACAACCTCCTGTACACCAGGCGAGGTAGTTAACATCTAGTCACCGTGACACCCTGTGTGGCGCCGCCCTCTGGAGCTATCCCCCGCAGCCCCTCCCCTCGGTTCCCATATATTCTTTCACATTTTTACGGTGGAACAGATATCGAACAAAAATCTATCGTTTTATTTTGTACTGTATGCAGTGTTCACTGCGGATATATTTACTGTCCTTGCGATTGCACATCCAGCAGTGGAGTGAGCTTAAATGGACATGTAGAGAGCAGTGCACTATTATTAGTGTAAGGACATTCATGGACAAAGAGATCAACTTAAGTTAAAAGAGGTTTCATTACTCTCAGAGGGCATGGGCAAATATAACTGCTCAACGTCACTTCCATTGATAGATCACGGGCCGTTACACAACATTCAGACTGTGCATGCCGTAAAATTTCAAGTTTAACGTCACCAAAATTGTTTGCACATCACGCGAACACATAATTGCACATTGTGTTACATTATTAATGTAAAAAAATAACGTGTTTAGAAGGAATACCTTCAGCGGAGGTAAAAAAAATACATCACTTCTTCCAAAATACAATGCGAAAGTCTTTATGCATTTCAAATCAATGTAGATCTGGTTCCCGTAAATCACGTAACCTTTGTGTGAACAACCCCACTCTGAATCCCTCCTCTCTCATCTGTCTTTGCTATCTAAATCTGCTCAAGCCTCCCGTGAATCACGTGACTTGTGTGTGGCCACTCCCACCCTGAATCCCTTCCCTCTCCCCGCCCCCTTTGAAAACACACGCTGCTGCTCTGTGAAGCTCACTTCTGCACACTCCTTCCTCTCTCCCTCTCTTACCCCCCCGCTCATCATCATCACCCTCTCATCCCCGACATCTTGGCCCGTTCATTCCTTCTCACGCTCCTTCCCTTCCTGCCCGCTGCTCTTTCTGTCTTCCTGCTGCTCATCTTGAGCCGTGCCCTCTTTGCCCGTCTTGGGGACTTCCATCCCGCTATCCCTTCCCTTTCCCGGTCACCTCGCCCGCCTAACTGCTCCCCTTTTACGCAGCTGGCTCAACTCCTCTTGCCGTGGTGTGCCACGGGTAAAAAATTCGTGTACGCTTTACATATATACCGTAGTACAGTAGTTACATTGTTTCTGTGTAAACAGATGGACTACTTCAGCTTTAACAACGACGCAATTCGGAATACACGTTGTGATTCTAATCTCTTTCCCACATGCAGAGTTTAAGGAAGCCTTCGCCCTGTTTGACCGCACGGGCGACGTCAAGATCACGTACTCCCAGTGTGGCGATGTCATGCGAGCCCTCGGCCAGAACCCGACCAACGCAGAGGTCCTGAAAGTGCTCAACAAGCCCAAGCCAGATGGTGAGGGGACCACAGCACCTCCATCGCCGCCACCACCACCGATGGTTGGCTTTGCTCTAAAACGCGGTGGCACCTGTTTGTTTATGCCACGTGTCGTCCGTTTCCTTATTCGGCACCTCACTCACTTGCGTCGTCGAAGATGATTGCACTCAGGACGGTCTGATGGCAATACAACTCTTTAATAATCACGAAAAAAACCTGGGAACAACCAAAACAACACAGCTCACACCATAGCTCCACCCTCACTGTTCAAAACGGCAGGAAGAAAATGGCTCCCATCTCTTTTACCATGACGCCCAAATGTAAGTTGTCTACACGTGTTTGAAATATAGAACTCCTCTTATCCTTGACCCGATTACCCGCTACTTCTATTAACAGCGCATATTGTAGGGTCTACGGCCCTATACATTCCTATGCTTTGCTATCGGCAATGTGAGGGTTGCTCTTTTCTATTAACACTGGGGAAAGAGGAGTTTGCCTTCATTGACTCACCCATGCAATTCCCTCAATAGTATCGGGCACCAATGCGGACTTTGAGACGTGCTTCATCGGCAATAGAAAGATGGACAAATAACTCGATCCGGATATACAGCGAGTCTTAACGAGATTTCGAATGTATTAACTATGCCTTGAGACACTTTGTCCAAGGACACGAATCAAACAGTGGCGGATAATAACTTCTCACATCTACGCAGCGCCATCGCGCGCTAACAACTTCAAAACACCGCGTACCACACCATAGCGCCCCCCACACGTCGGCAAATCACAGAACATCAAGCCCTGCCGACTCCGGTCAAAGCCAGACTTTGTGGCGCCTCTGCTTCCGGAGATGGGGGCTTTGGAGGAATTTTCCCCCCATAACCACTCACGCCCTTTTATCTCATGTAACACAGACCACCTCGGCTCACCCCGGTGCGACAGCGCTCGTCCACACCGTTACATGCTACTTTTCCCATCAGTCCATGCGAAACGGCGTCCGATTAACCCACAATTTGTTTGTGCGCGAGTTGAGCCACTTGGCAAATTCATGCAGTTGCTCGCGGATTATCAGCAGATATTACCTCACGTCACAACTCCCATTGTCAACAGGTGTTTTTTGCGGATATTCGGAGTTCAGAAACGGAAATATTCATATTATCGGCAATCATCCACAGAATGTTTTCCCACGGATAAATGGACAAAATTCTCGGATAACCCCGTGGATAAGAGGGTCTGCGATATTGGCCCCCACATCACAACGGATCAGAGTTCTCACGCATAGCTCTCGAAAGAATCCCAAAATAATTCGCAATACAATCTCTGTGTGGTATTAGTGCATTACCTCAAATTGCAATAGCTCAGCCATGTTGTACGAATATAACAATTCTAAGACAAGACGGAGTAAGTGGATTGTACATTTGAATAAAGGGCAGGAGGAGCTCGCACCGTTACCATTGTGACGTTAATTCGTCATGTAACGAGAGACTTCTAAACGTTCAACGGTGGCATGCGTCAATTTCCAGTCAGTTTTTCCAGCGCATGAAAAGTACCGACCCCCACTGTCCGCCCCCGCCCCCCACCGATGCTGCGTTGCAGAGATGCTGATTAAGGACATGGACTTTGAGACCTTCTTGCCCACGCTGCAACACGTCGCCAACTCCAAGGACCGCGGCACTCTGGAAGACTTTGTGGAGGGCCTGCGCGTGTTCGACAAGGAGGGCAACGGCACCGTGATGGGTGCTGAGCTTCGTCACGTCCTTGCGACGCTCGGTGAGAGGAGCGAGTAGCCACCATCGCCGTCGGCAATAGACGTGGCGAGATGTTAACTTCCTTCGCTTGGTATGCTGGAGGTCGTGAGTTCGACCCTGGCGACTATATATTTGGAGTTTGCGTGTTCTCTCCGTGGTCGCGTGGATTTTTATTCGGGTCCTCCGGTTTTTCCTTTTCATTTAGAATCAACATCACGCATTTAAATTATTTGGCTGCGATACATTTCCACATGATAAGCCACTTTGTTGAGCTTTCATGTGTGGCCAGGTCGCTGCTGAAAAATAGCTATATAGCTCAGTGGGCTTTACCTGGTCAAATAAAAATAGTACAGTCGTAGGTTTTTTGGGTTAGATCGCGTAAGTATAAATGTGTCGTTAAACCCGGCACCGACCGACGCAGCCAATTCGTAAGGTTTGTCACGTAAACAAAAAGGTAACAATTAGTCACTACTTCAGTTCACAATGGTGTGTTGGAGAGTAAACACACAACATTTACAATTCGAGTACTGTGATGTTTCGCCGATGATTGCAACCAGCTTCATCAGGCGATTAGCCAGAAATGTGAAAAAGTTCCCCTGTTTCGGCCTTAAATAGAGCAAAGGTGATGTCATCACTGTGAGCCGATCCGGTGCGAAGACCAAGCGGGGTTAATGTTATCATATAAATTACAATGGATCATGTTAATCTGAAAATATGCAGTACCTGTTATGAGTTTGGTTATGCACATTTAAGTAGCATACAGTGGAATGCTTTTATGTTCAGTTTGTTGTACAAACATTATGTTAACCTGAGAATATACAGAGAATATGCAGTAGCTACTATTGGTTTCTCACAGTTAATCAACATAGAGTGGAATACTTTTACGTTTATCTGAGAATATAGTGCACTGCACCATGAATCCAGTGACTCGGGTTTAGTTCCCACTCACGGTCGACACCAGTGGCAATTACCTGAACCGGTCCTGGGCTTCCCCTAGGTCGACTCAGCCTCAAATGAGTACCTGGTGCGGTGTGTAAATATCACCACTAGGGAGGCAAAGGCAGCCAGGCGTGGTGTTGGCCACCCACCCTCTTCGTGTGCTGTGCTGGCCTTAATCGTAATTTAAAAGTATAAAGCTCCCTTTAACAATCATTCTCAGGGCGCTTCATAGGTGCTCGCTAACAGCACGTGCTCTAACAGTATGATAAAGTGTATACGGGGATCTTTGTTTACCCGTGCACAGGATGTGCATGTTTGTGTCATTAGTATTACAAATTGGGGGGTCTCGTGTAATTACGTTTTCAATGAGAGGTCTAAATCTGCAGTGGAATCCAATGAGTGAGCAATGCAGAATCTGAGAAAGTGGTGAGCCATTGACTGTACATTTAAAAGACTGAAATGTCGCAGTCAGGCGGGAAGACGAGTTGCAAGTTTATTTTGTTTTAAGCATCTGATAAATCTAGAGTCCATGATGAGTCTCATTTGCAATAGTGACCTGGATCCCCAACATGACAAAGACAAAATAAAATTCGGCAATGAAGCAAATCAATCAGAACAAAAGCAAATACTGTACAACAAACCCACCGCATCACATGAGTAATCAAAGTTATTGCACAAACATTAATTAAGCTAAATAAAAGCTGAAAACAAATTTCCCTGCAGCAAAAATAGGCTCTAAGCAGATCACCTGCAGATTGATAACAATTTTTTTTCAAAAACTCAGCTACCGTAGCGCTAAATATTAAACAGATACAGACTATCGGTTTAACTATAGTCCCTGATATGTAAACAAATACCGCACGGATATTTGTCAAACACAATTGCAGGGCGAAGTTCTAAAGAATGGACGGTGTCACGTCAAATTGTGATTTATATGGGAAGACATCGGGACGATGAGTTCCAACGTCCCGTGGTATGGGGCATGAAGGATATTTGAGTGACACGTGCGGATTGGGTGTGCAGGGGAGAAGATGACTGAGGATGAAGTGGAACAGCTGATGTCTGGACAGGAGGACAGCAATGGAGACATCAACTATGAAGGTAAGCCTACTTCCCTTCCCATCGCCAACCAATTGCCCTTTACTTGTCAAACGCTGCCGATCGGAACACGACACTTGTAATCGACAAAGTCTACTTTAGCAGAAGTGCGCATCGATGAACTCGCACGGATAAAGTATGCGTTGCTGTTGCCTGTGAAGGCACGGTAGCTTTGTTGTCGTGGACACGGCGGACCAGATGTCTTGTGACCTAGATTTAATTTTCTAAAACGTAATATATATTTTTAAGAAAGGGTTATTTCAAACATAAATGATCGTGCAAATGGGAAAAAATGCTCGGGATCAATTAATTGAGTGACAACAAGACATCTGGACCACCACCCATATCGTCACATTTATATTTACGTGATCTAACCCCAAAAGAAACTCTGTTATGGAAAGTATTTCACGATTACATTTGTATTCATTGATACATTTATACGGTAAGTTGTTAGTTATTATGCCGACGCCTTGATTTTTCTTCCGTGTATCTGCGATTGCAGCGTTCATCAAGCATATCATGGCGGGCTGAGGGCTGCCTCAGGTGAGCGAATGTCTCCTCTGTCAGCTGGGCCAAAGAACACCGCACTCTACCGTACTGTGCATGAAACAATACAAAATGATACAAAAAAATGTACGCTTCGTGGGCGGACAGTTTCCTCTCGTGAATTACGTATTTTGTTTTTCTCTTCCAGAAACCATTCACCTTGACTGACAGACACCCCCCACCAATTTTGAAACGGCAAATGAGCAAAGAAACAACCTCCACCAAATGTCAAAATTTGTGTCGTTTATGTGACGATAAAATGTTCTTCCATTGTAATAAATTATCTTTAAAAGAACGTTCAAAATCCTCATTTATAAAGTACTAATGTCATGTCTGAGCAAATTACGTTAAAGACAATGTGCACCAGCAGAGTACGACGCTATAGAAGTTGACACGAAGGGAGAAACTTACATCCTGGGTGGCCGACCCTGGTTAGCACTGTGGGTGTGTTAATCGACAAAAAAAATACTGTACATGCCGTTTGCCTCACAGTGGCTGTTCAATAACCAATGATGTCATTTGCAAGAGCAGACCATCGTGCGCCGGTGTCAGGGTCCAAATATGGCAAATTCGAAAAATAATATGCGAACTCAATTGGGATCACGCAGCAGGGTTCGTCGTTGCAAAGCCACCACGGGCCACTGGCGGCCCCTGGTGGCCCCTGGTGGCCCCTGGTGGCCTCCAGTGCGGCCCCTGACGTGTGGCCCCCGATAATACACAAATTGTGAAAACACCCCCCATCATCATCATCGTGCTGCTGTCAAACCCCCAATGGTTTCAATGTGTGGCGGCCCTTACACTGATGAGGTCTTATTGGCGAAATTGGGCCCCCCTCTGAAAAATCGTGAAGAACACTGATTTACAGCATTCATCTCTCCCTGCCTGTATGCAGGCCAGGTGCTGTTTTTTCCTTGTGCCCACAGAGACAGCTGCCACTAAGGGTGCCCTTTCAGATGTGTTGAGATGACGACATGTAACGTAGGTCGCTCTGAGATGCCCTGGCGTACAGCGTACTCGTTCTGTTAAAAATAAATCGTTAATACAAATTAAATTAATACTGTAACTATATATGTAATAATCATTAATAAGCATGAACTAGTGCTTCCTCCATTTGTTTTTAATTCAGTGACAAATTATATTCAAATTTTCTAATAAAAAATATATTTCATATAGTGTCATGTACATTTTAATCTCAAAATGTTGAACATCAAAAGTCACTTAAACTTAAAAAAATGGTACGAGAATACCACAGAGAAACAAACCAAGTGTAAAAACGCGTTTCGTGTTTACGCAGGGAGGGCGACAGTATAAATTTAAGCTCCTCACATTGGCAAAAATCCAGTGAATAATAACAACAACAACAATAGTTCTATCCCACACAGCGTCATCCATGCAAACAGCGCCCAGAATGCTGAACATCGCGATGCCACAGCACACATCAACAATAGGCAGCAGCAGCAGCAAACAAGAAAGTGTTTAATTGTGACTTGGCGACTGAAAGGGAGCTGATGTGACGTACGCTCACACATTTTTGATCTATGGTGTAACCAGCAACTGGAGATGTTATCTCCCTCGCCTGGTATGCAGGGGGTCGTGGGTTCGGTTGCGACCCTGACACCTGCTGTATATTTTGAGATTCCATGTCCTCCCCATAATCGTGTGGATTTGTATCCGGGATCTCCAATTTTTCCTTTCACATTTAGAATTGACGTGCGTTTTGAGTATTTGGCTGCTATACATTTCCACATGATAAGCCACTTCCTTGAGCTCTCATTTGTGGACAGGTCGCTTCTGAAAAAGAGCTGTATAGCTCAGTGGGTCTTACTTGGTAAAATAAAAATAGCTGAACTCCACTACGTAAAACGGAAACAATGATGCGAGTCCCTTCCTCTGCCTTCTCCCGGTTTCGTCAGCCATGTGTGTTGTATTTACTCTGTATGTTTAACTTCTTTCCCACCGTACGTAGCAAACGGTGGCGAATCGGAGGTGACGGTGGGGATAAACAACAAACTAAACACAACAAGAAGTGGTTGTAAACAAATTAGTTTTCAATCAGTACGTCGGGGCAACGACGTCACGAGCCGTCCTCCTAAATCCCATGCGGACTGGGGACTATAAAAACAGCGCAGCTGTTGTTGTGTTCACGCCACGTGGATCATCGCAGCCTCTCATCACGCCACACCAACACTGGGAGAAACGCGCGCTAACACTACAACAACTTCTGATGAACGCGGTTGGCTACGTACGGTGGCGAAAGAAGAGCAACAAACATCCGTATCCTCCCGACTTCGGCCTACAGCAAATGTCCAGCAAACACCACGAAAAAACCCTCGTGTAAAGCTGTAAAGCAAATGGACGGGGAGTACAGGGAAGCTCCCCCTGAGGGAAAACTCTCCTGCCCAGTGGAGGAGCAGCAGTTGTCTCGCTATCGGCTCCACTGGGATCATTGAAATGTACCTCGAAAAAAAACTGTTACAGATAGTCCATGGGCCAGAGCAGAAATCAATAACCGCCCTCGGTAGCAACACTTTAACAGTGGCGATTCATGTATACGGCCAACACAAGTGCGTTCTTTGGTAACCCCGACTCATTTCAATCGGTTATTGAATAATTCAATTTTATTTCGGTCGTCATAAAGTGATGCCACCTCTAGCGGTACGGACGGGTGAAATGTCTGGCCCTGGCTCATGGGACTTATGCGAGGCAAATGATTACGCGGAAAACGTAAGAACCAAAATTGCCACAAAGCACCGTGGCACCAATAATGCAGGTGGGTCTCGGATTGCGGGCTGCGCAGGTGACACAAAGCTGCCTCAGGTGTGGTGGGAGTCGGGACGGTCGTCCGGATCTCTTTAAAAACTCATCTCAACTTGTAACGCGTCTCGCAGTGCTCGCTCGCTCTCCAAGATAGAGACGGAGCGACTCAGAGGTGCGAGGAAGAACCGCAGACGAGCGGGAAGTTCAGCGGCCACGCGGTGAGTTGGCGCCAACAATTGCCCAAGTTCTGTGGTCCTCTATGTATTAAAATGTTTTCAGCCAATTAATTCGCGCTCATACTCGTGAGAGTAAACCGGGGCATCCGGAGTAAACACATACGTGCAAGAGAGCAACACTCTATCCCGTACAGAAAGGACAGATGATACTCGTCCACATTATGCTGTACCGCCTTCTGGCAAGCTGGGATTATGGAACCTCCTCGACGTTACCACGGGAAGGGATTTCAGAATATTCGCGTGGTCCCCGCCAAACCCTCGCTGCCTCCGCAGTGCTCGATTGCAGGCCGCGTGAATATCCCTCACGGCGAGGCTCGCATTTGTGTTGCGGTGTTGGCCTGGATCTCAGCTGGGCATTGTGTGCACTCAGTATTCACCTTGCCACGAGGTCTCCCACTAGGTACGCGCTCCACAACGTCCCGATGTGCCAGACAGCACTTCGGCCTCCGAGCTGGGCTCGCTCGAGCTGCCACCAAACCGTGTAATATTGTTGCGCACATGATTTTGCAAAAACAAAGTATGACATCATCCAAATCTATGAGGCGCCAGACCTCGACAGCTGTAGTCCCACATCTCTGGAAGATTTGAGTGTGAACCCAACGCAAGTTCAGTTATCCTGGTTTCATCACAGCAATGATTTGATTAAATGCAATTTCGTGCAACTGTAACCTTGTCCATAGGTTTGTGTTTTTGCGATTGCACTTTAGTTCCGCTCGCTTCTTAAAGGGTAGGCCCTCTGAATTGCAATATTTATGAATGTCAAGGTACCAATTTCTGCAGTTTCCATGGCAACGAGGTTTAGTAAAAAAGCCAGGCACGCGTACAGTGCGGTACAGAGCGGCACATGAGGCAGTCTTACTCTCTTTATATGCACACCTCTTTGGCCGATTAGGTCAATATCAATGCACCTCACTTTGAGATTAAACATTTAATAACGTGACACGTTTGATTCACTTTAGGAGCCGTCCATAAATTACGTCACGCGATTTTGGACGATTTTTGACCCCCCCCCCCCCCCAGGGCGTCAAAAAAAGTCAGACCCCCCCCTCAAATATGACGTCACAAAACTCTGCCCCCCCCCAAAAATAAAACATGCTTCAAATCGCTTTAAACTATTGTCATTGTAGTGCGTATTTAATGTGGCGCTGCACTCTGATGTTGTAGGAGAAAACATTTATTAAAAAGTCTATTTAATTAAGTAGAACGTGTTGTCTATATTTATTTAAAATTGCGCATTTTGATGTGACGTCACATTTCTCAACCCCCCCCCCCCCCATCGTCACACATCGTCACAAATGTCTGACCCCCACCCCCCCCCCCCCTAGGTGCGTGACGTCATTTATGCACGGCCCCTTATTATCATGGCACTAGTTTACCTAGGAAAAGATATCGGCTTAGAGTACAGATACTCTTTACCAGATGCTTGTAAGTGAGAGAGATAATTATGTTGATGTTCCCCAAGCACCCATCCAGGCGTCAACCCGGTCTGTGCACATTACTTGCGACAGTCTCCACCAATAAAATAGTGACGATCAAAACGGCAGTTTCTAACATGAAGGCAACGCGTTCTCCTGGGCTGCCATCTGAGTTTGATCAACCTGGAACCAACGTCCGTGGCAGAGGTGTCGATGTTCATCGCACGGCTGCCAAGTAAGACGTTCGCGCTCGACTACATCCACACGGTCGAAACTCAAATCGTGCTCGGATATTGCTTGCTTGCCGCTGATTGTCCAGCTGGCAAATCTTTTGTTCAGCGAGGGCTGTTTCTCAGAACGGTTTAAAATTGCGCAGGCAACGCTGCTCCTGAAAAAAATCGTCTTGAGCCACAGTGACCCCGCAAACTATCGCCCCATCTTAAACCTGAATGCGATTTCAAAGGTTACAGAGCCCCTGAAGCAATGAGACGGCTCTACTAAAGACATACCTGTCAACCCCTTATCAGTGCCTACCTTATTACAGACCAATTCAGACCTTATACTGGTAGGAACCTCCTGGTTCCACCAGCCAACATGGGGTTTATTGTGTCCGTCCGTTCGTCGTTCATCCAAAAATGGGAGGGGTGGGGCTGGATGGAGAGGGGAGGGTGGGGAGGGGCTGGGTGGGGAGGGTGGGGAGGAGCTGGGTGGGGAGGGTGGGGAGGGGCTGGGTGGGGAGGGGCTGGTCACACCGTGGTGCCCTTATAAAACTCAACGTTTAACCTACTCACTCCGGCTTGTGCCCGCCCTCACAGTCGGGCATATTTGCGGAATACACCACGCCGCCGTTGACCCTGACCATTAACCGAGCAACCCAACGTCCCTACAAGCTCCCTCCGCTGGAATGTGTTTGGTCACCCCGTGTCCTTATAAATCTCAACGTTCATCTGATAAAGTCCCATCACAAGGGAGAAACACAAACAAAAGACAAAAACATGTGTTTGCCCGTATTGAAACGGCTGTACGCCATATGGACCTGAAAACTCAATTTCCCTGAACAAAAATACGGGGTAAGCCGTATGAATTGACAGGTCTGTAAATATCACTGATGACCTCTACAAGATCGTGGATGACCAGTGCGCTGTAGAGTTGGTTGGCTTCGATCTCTCAGCCACCTTCGGCACCATCCACCATGGAATACTCATCGGGCAGCTAAGGTCAAGGTTCGGTGTATCGGACACGGCACCGGGGTGGATTGAGTCATACCCGCACGGTCGGTCGGTACGTGCGACGGGAAAAACCGGAGCACTCGGAAAAAATCCACACCTTACGTGAGTGGGCAGCTGTGATGCCGCCGCCATGAAGCCGCTCGGCGGGCGCCCCATCCCCGACCTCGCCACCACTAAGTGACGGAGCCGACCCCCGCGTCCCCTCACCTCACCTCACATAAACACACTCACATGCATTCCCCCCCCCCCCCCCATTAGAGCTCCGAGAGGAAGTCACCTGGCCGACCGGTTTTAATCCGAGAAGCCCTTATCGGGATAATTTTCACGGTTTCCGGCGACCAGGGAATTGGACGACCTCCCCCGATGCTACTTCGCGGCGCTGTGACCGGCATTAAGATTGCATGGTCGCAGCGAGGGGCCACTCGGCCACTGCGGTTGAAACGCACCCCCCACACCCACACACGTATAGACGAGGCAGGCAGGGGAGGGACGGGACGACATAATTAGCATGACAACAGGGGCTCTTGTGCGTAGTCGCTGATGGTTAGGATAATTACGCTCGAGCGCGTAGGCGCCATTATTAGGGAAATTAGTGAAGTTAAAGGGTAAAAGCTGGAACTACGAATAAGCGGAGGTATGCGGAGGTCAGTGCATAAAATCCCATGGCAAGCCTTTGTGATGGACACCGTGACCTAATTGGCATGACAAAGGCATGCACCGGCGCAGTCAAGCCGACCACCCATTGTGATGGGGAGGCATGAGAATGGAGCTGATTAGAATATGCGCCGCGCATAAACGCGGGAAGGAGCGAAGAGTGCTGGGGGAGGCGGAGCCCTGGGACGGGGAGATAGGATAAAAAGCGAAGGTAGCAAGGTAGAGGGGATCTGACTCCAAGAAGCCAGCGGTCAAGGCGGCTCCCAGCTCTGCCCTCCGGACGTCCGTGCGACGTGTCCAGACGAGCAGCGAGGAAAACCCACGGGACACCGAATACTTCGAACCGTGAGTAAGAAGGTGAAATAGTATCATAAGCCGATAAATAGGAAATAGGTCCAGGGGTAGCAGAATAGGCCAGCCTCGTCGATTCATACTGATTTAGCAATAATTCTCAGGGAGCCGAGAATAAATCACTAATAGCTGATCGTGGCCTCGTGTGATCTCGCTGAGAAGTGTGAACGCGTGTGGTGCTGTGTATACGGTGGCTCGCCACGTGGGAGCGCTGCGCAGAGCGGCGCAAGAGAGGGTGTCGCGTTTGAGTGCGAGTGGAGCTGCGTGTGTGCGCGTACGTTCACTACGTGTCTGATACAGGTGCGCATTGGTAACGTGGTTATTCGGCGTGGAGGCGAGTGCGGCACAGGGCTGTAGACGGGCATACGTATACTCGTAGCGAGTGAGTGCTGCGCGAAGCTGCGTGAGGGGGAGTATGGCGTTTGATTGATGATGCTGTGCGTACGTACGCTCGCAGCGAAGGAGCGCGGCGCGAGACTGTATGAGTAGGGGCGTCGCGTTCGAATGCCGGCGAAACCCTAGCGGGTATTCGGGCAGTGTGGCAACGCAACCGGAATAGGGGATGCGTGAGGGAGAGACCCCGGAGGCCAACGGCCCCCACACAGCACTCTGTCCCCGTACAAATGGAGACAGATGGACATTAGTCCACTTGCTAAACTGCCTAATGGCGAACCAGGGTCTGGTGCCTCGACGCCCATGGGAGTTTCGCAACATCCGTGCGGTGACCCACCAAACCTCGCTGCTGCCTCCACAGTGCTGGAGTACAGCCGCCACGTAGCGCAAACCGTAACGGGCGAGTCCGATGAACCAAACACATTCACCAACAACACCGTCGCCTTAAAATAATGAAATCTTTTAACACAGGTGACGTTTCGAGCAATGCTCCCTTTTTTATGTAGTGCTATAAAAACTTTTTTTGTTTTAAACATCCCGTCAACAACAAAGCGCCCCCGGAGTTCACACATTCATCAGCACTGGCTCAACACAAGGAAACTCTGGGCCGGTTTCAACATGCACTGTCTCATCATCTTCACAGCAGCACATATATTAACAATCCAGCCATTGCACGAATCGTCGTTTATCACGTATATATATGTGTTTCCTTTCAAATCCGCACCTGTTTTTGTTATCGACAGGGTGTGTTGAGTTATTTTTTGGGTTAATTGTGCTTTGGGGCCGTCCATAAATGACGTCACGCGATTTTGGACGATTTTTGACCCCCCCCCCCCCCAGTCACACGGCGTCACAAAAAGTTAGACCCCCCCCTCAAATATGACGTCACAAAGCTCTGCCCCCCCCCCCCCCCCAAAAAAAATATATAAAACATGTTTCAAATCGCTTTAAACTATTGTCATTGTAGTGCGTATTTAATGTGGTGCTGCACTCTGATGTTGTAGGAGAAAACATTTATTAAACAGTCTATTTAATTAAGTGGAACATTTTGTCTATATTTATTTGAAGTTGAGAATTTTGATGTGACGTCACATTTCTCAAAATCGTCACAAATGTCTGACCCCCTCCCCCCTAGGTGCGTGACGTCATTTATGGACGGCCCCTTTGTGGCACCGCAGCCAACGCAGCACCGCCATATTGTCAGAGGGGACACAGAGACAGACGTCACAACGCAGCCGCTAGGGGGCGCGACAGCACTTCGCTGCAGTCTCTCTGCCGGGCAACGTTGCTGCAGGGACCGACCACGTGGGCAGCCCCCCCAGGATGGCTGGCTGGTGATTAACATCCCAGGCTGCGAATTAAACCCAAATGGTGACCGCCCTTGGAATCATGGGACTCTGGGGGATCGTCTTGGTGGCAGTAATTGATTTGTAACGATAACGGGTACTGCTATTGTGCTTACTGCATTGTGTATGACTTTATCACAAGGGTACTGCAAAGTGTTGAGAGTTTCCCTGTCAATCCCTTATCAGTGCTTACCAATTCAGATGTTATTGGTCACCCCGTGACCTTATACATCTCAACGTTCATCTTACAAAGTCCCATCACAAGGGAGAACACACAAACAAATAGACAAATCAAAGTTGTGTCTGTATTGAAACGGCTATACTCCGTATGGACCTGAAAACTCAATTTCCCTGTACAAGAATACGGGTAAGCCGTATGGGTTGACAGGTCTGTGATAGGTCTAGATCAGGAGTCTTGCTATTACTATTTTTATTTTACCAGGTAAGGCGCACTGAGCTATTAGGCCTTTTTCAGAAGTGACCTGGCCACAAATGATAGCTCAACGAAATGGCTTATCATCATTTGGAAATTGAAAGCAGCCAAACACTCGAAACACACGTTGATTCTAAACCGGAGAAAAATCCACGCGACAACGGGGAGAACACGCAAACTCCAGAATATACAATAGACATCAGGGTCGGGATCGAACCCACGACCTGCTGTAGACCAGGCGAGGTAGTTAACATCTCGCCACCGTGGCAACCAAAAAGGAAAAAAATCGAATTAGCTATGTAAAAAAATCAACCTCATTATGTCAAGAGGCGCTATTCAATGCAAAGGCCGTAATTATAATATATATTGGGGGGGACACCCCCCCCCCCCAATATTCAAATATGCTCAAAATGTCCCACCCCAATATATTTCTATAAATAAGATTTCTGTTTATATGATTGTGGTTATAGTTGTACTTTATAAATCCATAATCTCTGCCATTACATGCAATGAAACAAGAGAAAAAAACAGAGCAATGTAATACAATACACTAGTAGACATTATTGTTAAAAATAAATAAAAAGTCAATCCCATGTGTTAGTGAATTTTTTTTATTTTTAGGCAGGAAATGGCAGGAAATTCGTTATTAGATTTAGATTATTTTTGTCTGGGGGGGGGGGGAGCCCCAGACCCCCTGGAAAATTTGGTCCCCCCCAATGTAGACTCCATGGCTACTGCCATGATGCAATGTGAATACGAGACGGTGGTGGTCCTGAATCAAGAACGGTCACAAAGCAGCAGTCCTTGAAGAGCCACCGCACGCGGCTCCAGAGCTGCGGGTTGCCCCCTGACCTCGGGCGACTGATAACATCGTTTTGTCTGGGTTTGTGGTCTCGTGGAATAGTGGCCCCCAAATGTGTAGTCTCTGTCTCACTCTGTCTCACACTGTCTCACACTGCCTCACTCTGTGTCACTCTGTTTCACTGTCTCACACTGTGTCACTCTGTCTCACTGTCTCACTCTGTCTCACACTGTGTCACTCTGTCTCACTCTGTCTTACTCTGTGTCACTCTGTCTCACTGCCTCACACTGTGTCACTCTGTCTCACTGTCTCACTCTGTCTCACACTGTGTCACTCTGTCTCACTCTGTCTCACTCTCTGTCACTCTGTCTCACTGTCTCACACTGTGTCACTCTGTCTCACTGTCTCACTCTGTCTCACTCTGTCTCACACTGTGTCACTCTGTTTCACTCTGTCTCACACTGCCTCACTCTGTGTCACTCTGTCTCACTGTCTCACACTGTGTCACTCTGTCTCACTGTCTCACTCTGTCTCACACTGTGTCACTCTGTCTCACTCTGTCTCACTCTGTGTCACTCTGTCTCACTGTCTCACACTGTGTCACTCTATCTCACTGTCTCACTCTGTCTCACACTGTGTCACTCTGTCTCACTCTGTCTCACTGTCTCACTGTCTCACACTGTGTCACTCTGTCTCACTGTCTCACTCTGTGTAACTCTGTCTCACTGTCTCACTCTGTCTCACTCTGTGTCACTCTGTCTGTCTCTGTTTCACTCTGTCTCACTGTCACATTGTGTCACTCTGTCACTCTGTCTCACTGTCACTGTCTCACTCTGTGTCACTCTGTCTCACTGTCTCACTCTGTGTCACTCTGTCTCACTGTCTCACTATGTCTCACTCTGTGTCACTCTGTCTGTCTCTGTTTCACTCTGTCTCACTGTCACATTGTGTCACTCTGTCACTCTGTCTCACTGTCACTGTCTCACTCTGTGTCACTCTGTCTCACTGTCGCTCTGTCTCGCACTGTGTCACTCTGTCTCACTCTGTCTCACACTGCCTCACTCTGTGTAACTCTGTCGCACTTTCTCACTCTGTCTCACTCTGTGTCACTCTGTCTCTCTCTGTTTCACTCTGTCTCGCCGTCACATTCTGTGTCACTCTGTCACTCTGTCTCACTGTCACTCTGTCTCACTTGTTCACACTGTGTCACTCTGTCTCACTGTCTCACTCTGTCTCACACTGTGTCACTCTGTCTCACTCTGTCTCACTCTGTGTCACTCTGTCTCACTGTCTCACACTGTGTCACTCTGTCTCACTGTCTCACTCTGTCTCACTCTGTCTCACACTGTGTCACTCTGTCTCACTCTGTCTCACTCTGTCTCACACTGCCTCACTCTGTGTCACTATGTCTCACTGTCTCACTCTGTCTCACTGTCTTACTCTGTCTCACTCTGTGTCACTCTGTCTGTCTCTGTTTCACTCTGTCTCACTGTCACATTGTGTCACTCTGTCACTCTGTCTCACTGTCGCTGTGTCACTCTGTCTCACTCTGTGTCACTCTGTCTCACTGTCGCTCTGTCTCACTCTGTCTCACACTGCCTCACTCTGTGTCACTCTGTCTCACTGTCTCACTCTGTCTCACTCTGTGTCACTCTGTCTCTCTCTGTTTCACTCTGTCTCGCTGTCACATTCTGTGTCACTCTATCACTCTGTCTCACTGTCACTCTGTCTCACTCTGTCTCACTCTGTCTCTCTCTGTTTCACTCTGTCTCGCTGTCACATTCTGTGTCACTCTGTCACTCTGTCTCACTGTCACTCTGTCTCACTCTGTCTCACTGTCTCACTCTGTCTCACTCTGTGTCACTCTGTCTCACTCTGTCTCACACTGTGTCACTCTGTCTCACTTTGTCTCTCTGTCACTCTGTCTCACTCTGTGTCACTCTGTCTCTCTCTGTCTCACTCTGTCTCACTCTGTCACTCTGTCACACTGTGTCACTCTGTCTCACTGTCACACTATCTCACTCTGTCTCACTGTCACTCTGTCTCACACTATCTCACTCTGTCTCTCTCTGTCTCACTCTGTCTCTTAGTGTCTGTCCCTGTGAGACTCCGTGCCAGGGTTCCAACATATTCTAGTCCTTCCCGATTCCCCTCATCCACGTTTCACCAAGTCTCTCGAATGCCCTACAGATCCTGTCATTGCGCGCTGCACGCGCCTGATGATTGCCCAAGACGTAGTTAACGAGGAGATGCGGGCCGTGGTGGTTTGGTATGGCCACAGGGTTGAGAAACTCTTCGTATATCATGGGACGTGGACCGCATTGTTGCTACATTACATCACTCAAATCTGTAACAGGACAGAGTACCCCATCATTGTCGTCATCACAGAAGAGCAGTGCAGGATGAACATTCGCAAGTTACAAACGACAGCACAGAAATATGCACGGAGCATCTGCGCATTGCGCTAAACAACCCATCAACATTTTCTCAAAGAAGTGCGTTGGGGTCACCGTTTAAAATAAATGTTCAGAGCGAACGTGACCGAGTGGCAGTGGCAGCGCCGCAGCAGCGATCGACAGAATGTGGTGACCTGGCTGGGTCCTCACGTAGGAGAGGACGGGGTGTGAGAGAATGAAGGACGGAGTTTGAAGGGGAGGGGGGGGTTATAGAGTGAGGGGAGGGGTAGGGATGAGGGGAGGGGATGGAGTCAGGGGATGCAGTGAGGGGAGGGGATGAGGGGAGGGATGAGGGGAGGCGAGGGGTGGGGATGAGGGGAGGGGATGGAGTGAGGGGATGCAGTGAGGGGAGGGGTGGGGATGAGGGGAGGACAGAGGGGAGGGGATGAGGGGAGGGGATGAGGGGAGGGGAAAGGGGTGAGAATGAGGGGAGGGGTGGGGATGAGGGGAGGGGTGAGGGGAGAGGAGAGGGGAGGGGTGGGGATGAGGGGAGGAGTGGGGGTGAGGGGAGGGATGAGGGGAGGGGTGAGGGGAGGGGAAAGGGGTGAGAATGAGGGGAGGGGTGGGGATGAAGGGAGGGGTGAGGATGAGGGGAGGGGTGGGGATGAGGGGAGGAGTGAAGGGAGGGATGTGGGGGAGGAGAGTCGTGACGTTGCTGCTGCTGCAGCTGTCTCAGGAGAGAGAGAGAGTCGTCGTCTCTCCCAGCGCCACCAGCACCCTCGTCATCATCGCCATCATCACAAAATCACCGTCAGCAGCAGCGAATACCATCGCCACGGCGAATTCCAGTCGCCTCGTGCCGCTCGCTGGTCGCGCGGCGTCCGAGATTCCCCGTGCTGCTGCTGCTTGCGACGCAACATCGAGGTGCGTGCATCACCCCACTCATCATCCCACTCATCATCCCACTCATCATCCCACCCATCACCCCACTCATCATCCCACTCATCATCGCAATCATCATCCCACCCATCACCCCACTCATCATCCCACCCATCATCCCACTCATCATCCCACCCATCACCCCACTCATCATCCCACTCATCATCGCAATCATCATCCCACCCATCACCCCACTCATCACCCCACCCATCATCCCACCCATCACCCCACTCATCACCCCACCCATCATCCCGCCCATCACCCCACTCATCATCCCACCCATCATCCCACTCATCATCCCACCCGTCATCCCACCCATCATCGCACTCATCATCCCACCCATGATAATCATCATCATCATCCCATTCATCATCGCAATCATCATCTCACTCATCATGCCACTGATCATTACCATCCCACTCATCATCCCACCCATGATCATCATCCACCTATCATGAAACTCATCATCATCCCACTCATCATCCAATACATCACTATCGTCGTCGTCATCATCGCATTTGCCCAACGCACGCCACTGCGACAATCATCCGCGCTGCGTGCATGGCGAGGAGAGCTCGGCTCAGCCCCCCGGCATCGTAACGCGTTGAGAGTATGATGGCGATACTGCTGGCGGTGTGATTGTGAATACGACAGCGAGGATGACGATGAGTGCGTGACGGAGAAAGAGAGAGGTGGAGAGGGGTCGAGAGAGGAGCGGCGTGCGCCTGGGACGCTGATGCAGGAGACCCCCCCGGAGTCGAAGCTCAGCTCTCTTGGACATCATCGCACGCGACTGATTGCTGGCGCGCGTTAAAATTAGCCCCAATAATTTGAACGAGGGTCCCTATCGGACGCTGCAAGCTGCAGCAGCAGCAGCAGAAGAAGAAGCAACTGCAGTGTCGAGCGACGCAGGTGACGGAGGGAGGATGCGCTGCGTGCGTGCGCATGTGTGGAGCAATTGGCGCATCGGCCGTGGCGCAGCGTGCAACGAGCCTGGCCACGATCCATGTGTGACCCATGGGGTTGTGAATAGACTCACCCCCCCCTCCCACCAGGACTCTGAATAGGCTGACACACACATACGTGGGATTGTGAACTGGCCCATGGGATTGTGAATAGATTCACCCCACCCCCTCCCACCCACCGAGACTGAATAGGCTGACAAACACACACGCACGTGGGATTGTGAATAGACACACGCACACGTGGGAGTGTCAATACAGTACACGTGTGGCATTGTGAATAGGCTCGCACAAACGTAGGATTGTGAATGTGAATGAACTCACGTGCATGGGGTTGTGAATAGACTTAGATGTGGGATTGTTAATAGACTCACTGTGGGATTGTTAATAGACTCACACTTGGGATTGTGAATATTCTCACACGTGGGATTGTGAATAGACTCACACTTGGGATTGTGAATAGACTCCACGTGGAATTGTGAATACTCACTGTGTGATTGTGAATAGACTCACACTTGGGATTGTGAATAGACTCCACGTGGAATTGTGAAAACTCACTGTGTGATTGTGAATAGACTCACACGTGGTATTGTGAATATTCTCACACGTGGGATTGTGAATAGACTCACACTTGGGATTGTGAATAGACTCCACGTGGAATTGTGAATACTCAATGTGTGATTGTGAATAGACTCACACTTGGGATTGTGAATAGACTCCACGTGGAATTGTGAAAACTCACTGTGTTATTGTGAATAGACTCACACGTGGTATTGTGAATATTCTCACACGTGGGATTGTGAATACACTCACACTTGGGATGGTGAATAGACTCACACACATGGGAATACATGGATAGTTACGTCACGTTCCCATCGCAAGTCCTGGCTACCACGTTACGTTGTTCGTCTAAGCCACGCACAGTCCATGAGCCAGGCCCAGATAGCGCACTTAGCCAGTACCACCAGAGGTGGCATCACTTTACTGCTTCCAATTCCTTGTATGTGGCCCATAACGGTGATTTGTACGATCACCATTTTACATGGCTGGGCTACCAACAATGGCGGAGCCAAGATTTTCAGGTAGGGGGGGGCAACCCCCTCCAGCAATGAAAAATGATAGGAGTTATAATAATAGGGGTTTCCCCTTTTTTCTGGCAACAAAACTGAAACCTTTTTACAAGGTCTAATGATGTAGATGCTTACCCAGAGCCCTCATTACTTTGATAGTGCATTGTCTTTGAGCTGTACGCCTTTTTGCGTCCTCTCGTCTAGCACCAATTGAGACGAGGCTCAAAAGAAAGCCGTCTCTGGTGTGGACCAATCAGTTTCAAGGACAATGCATATATTATCAGTGTGTTTTTTGTTTGCATTTTTACCACAAGTATTGTGGTGAATGCAGACATGATTCCTCGTAAAAAGGTTTCAGTTTTGTTGCCAGAAAAAAGGGGAAAACCCATATTATTATATTTTGGTACTGGCAAAGGAGGTCTAACGATGATGATAGGAGTTGTTAGTAAGTAAGGACTTGTCCCTTGCTTTTTAGTCGACGTGTGTGCAGCGATGGCACAGCCATCAATCGAGGGTCGAATTCGACGCATGCGTGATCGGCATCGCGCTCGCTGAAGGTGAATGCCTTCAGGGAAGTCGTGTACTGTATACGCAACTGCGCACAATTATGTGAGTCACTTATAACCGCTTTGCCGTTACTTATTGCCAATTATGGACTCAGACTATTGTCCTATCATTTCATAGAGTTCCTGGCACGTAATAATATGCTACACAGTGGCAGTGGGGGTCGCAAAATGCCGATTTATTACTAATAACCCCCAATGATCCGATCGAAATTAAGGATTTCGATCGGATCATTGGGGGGGCACGTGCCACCCCCCCCCCCAAAGGCTTCGCCAGTGGCTACCAAGTAACGTACCCTCGGTGACCGTTGACATCAAATTGGAGACGACTAAAGGACCCCGCTGTTTACCTTATGGGTGGTCACAAATTTCTGCTCTGGCCCTTTGGACTTAGACACAGGAGGGGTCAACATGATATACCGAGGAAAAATATTGGGGGCATAACTGTGACGATAAATCATGATAGTAGTGTCACTTATCCAGAAAAGCCACAGTGCGCCTGAGGACGATTTTTGTCAGGAGGGTCCCGCATTGGGTATTTACTTGAAGGTGTTGATCAGCCAATGAGTGAGTCTATAGACGTGTGGGAGGAGACCCGAGAGCCCGGAGAATAAGCCCACGCGCACGACGTGAAGGTGGAAACGAACGGCGATTAGTCCACGTGCTGTACCGCCTTCTAGTGGCGAGCCAGGGGTGTGGCAACCTCCTCGATGCCCAATGGTAACGGGAGGTCGTGGGATCGATACCGACCCTGATGCCCTGAATACAGGAAACCCTCGCTGAATTTGCGAGCTTCGCATATTCGCGAATTACGAGATGTCAACTCGTTCACAATTCGCGACCTGCCGGACTCCGGTATTCGCGAGTGTGCGTAGTGCCTACAGACCGGGGAGGTGCACGCAGTATGTTACTACTGTACATGTTACTACTGTACCTGTTACTACTGTACATGTTACTACGTTCGAGACGGTCTGCAAAGGTCAGTCACGACCCCTTCGGCTCCCCGCTTAGCCCTCAAGTCTCACAGTAATCCCGCTCTGAACTCGATCTTGTGCATTTGTGCTTTATACGTTCTTACACAGTCGACTCGTTTATCCATGTTGGTATAGACGAGTCAACTGTCAGCTCCGTGATCAAAAAGAAGGCGAATGCAATCAGGGAAAGTGTTGCAGGCTGGCACTGCCCCCCAGACTGATGGAATGATAACAGCCGTGCGGTGTTGTTATCAACCACCCTGCATCTACCGAGCAATCACCCTCCTGAATTCCTCACCATCACCACCACCACCTCCATCGTCGTCAAATCATCATCATCAAACGTAATACAAAAACCCACATTGTTCTTTATAATTTATTATTTATTGATTGTAGTCATTGTGATTCAACATTTACCATCCCCCCCCCATGTTCACTCACACCAACGGGAGCACATTTTCCACATTGAAACCAAGATTTCTGCAGTCGCGAACATTTTCAAGAACGCAACCCTCGCGGATAGAGAGAGAGAGGGTTTAGTGAATTTTCACTATGCATGCCTCTCTCCCCGTGGTTGGTCACGTGGATTTGTCTCCAGGTTCTACGGGTTTTCCCTCTCTCCACTTTTAACCTTCACTGCAGCCTTGCACCCATTTGGCTCTCAATCGTAAAACAATGCATAATGTTAACAAATACATCGTTTTGATGAAATAAAGTAGTTGTATTGATCTGACTGTGTCTTGCACACCCCCAGAAAGGGCATCTCGCACCCCTAGGGGTACGAGATGCACCCCAGGTTAAGAAGAATCACTGGTTGAGAGTATTTGTCTGATATACATTTCCACGTGATAAGTCACTTCACTTCGTTTAGCTATGATTTGTGGCCAGGTCGCTTCTGAAAAAATAGCTCTATAGCTCAGTGGGCCTCACCTGGTGATATAAAAAACAGTCTATATTTTTAGTTTATACAATCTGAACCATCGGCAGCTGCCTGTCCACTGCAGTAAATATGGCTGAGTGAGTTATTTACAACACAAATTAAGAACAATTAACAGCGTGAGAATCCGTTGCACGGCCGTGAGACACTCAACTTTGTGAGAATCCACGAGTCTCGGGCAATACACCACCGAACTCTCAACTGCATCAGAACAACAACAAGAGGCCGATGCACACATCTCCTTCATGAATTAACAATTAAATACGAGCCAAAGTAGCGCAACCCAAACTATAGACCGTAGAGTAACCCCATAGAGACACATCGAGATACATGGAGACACATCGAGATACATAGAGACCTTAGGGACAAATAGAGATACACAGAGATGCAGAGAGATACGGAGAGATACATAGAGATACATAAAGATACAGAGAGACACACGGAGATACATAGAGACACATCGAGATACATGGAGACACATCAAGATACATAGAGACCAATAGGGACAAATAGAGACTCATAGATATACATGGATACCCATAGAGATATATAGAAATCGAAAATGACAAGCCACAGTAGCGCAATTGTGGCCATGCAGCCCAAGCTATGGATCATACAGGAAGCCGCCGTCGTCTGCACCTCCGTCAATGAAGGAGGAATAGCAACACCACACAAACTCTCTCCTGAGCCCCTCTCGTGGCTAGCAGACCGCGACTTTGGCATTTAGCTCCGGAACATATCATCGCCATCACGCGCCACAATAACATATAAGTCTTGTGACTTGACATGTGTGCCATCATGGTCAGTCCAAGGGCTGTAGCTGCACACCCCTCCCCCCCCCCATTGTGTCGGCCTGTGTCTGCCTGTGTCTGCACGGCTGCAGTGTGTTGCCGTAATTTGATTCGGCAATTTGTGACAAGGGCGTCCCGAGCGGACAGTTGCACGTTGTTGGCGCGGCTCGCGGCCCGTGTTGACTCCGCAGGCTTACCCAGAAGCCCCTCTTTGTAGGAGTCATCTCTGAATCTCTGTCGCATGCCAGAAGAATCCCAGTCACCGGCTCACTATTTTGTGCTATGGTTTTTGCGTGGATCTGGGACCTGTGTCTAACACAGAGAGGGCCTTTGCCCAGATAAATATATATATATATCTGGCAGTTCATCAGCGTTGGTTCAAGCAAGCGTGGCCGCTGATGAGATAGTGAATGTCAAAACCGGTTCAGAGTTTGCTTGTGTTGAACCAATATTGCTGAAATCATCATCTGAGATCCCTCGAGGTCGAGTATGATGATTGTCCATGGACAGCGATGAGGGTCAGAGTTCATGAAATAATGCACTCGCAAAAGGCGGTGTAGCTCATGGGACGTGCAAAGGAGGTGAACTGTTGGGTGGTTTATGTTGTTATTTATATTCTGCACAATGACGTGAACGATTGCTTTGTGTTATGTACCAATTGCGATGGTGATGTCAAGGCTGTTGAATTCTGCACAAGGTCTGTGGCTGTTCTGAACGTGCCTTATACGAGCTGCACAGATGAAAGTCATGTATGCACTGTCACGTGGGCTGATAAGTGGCAAGTAACCTGAATGCAACACAAGTGGCGGGCGATGACCACATCTAGCAAGAGAGAGCCCAACCCCCCCCCCCAGACACGCAACTGCACGATCGTTGCCAAGTTCCCCACTATCAGCATCTTGGAGACACTGGCGGGGCCAGTGGAGGGGGGGGGGTGGCACGTGCCACCCCAATGATCCGATCGAAATCCCTAATTTCGATTGGATCATTGGGGTTTATTAGTAATAAATTGGCATTTTGCGGCCCCCACTGCCACTGTGTAGCATATTATTACGTGCCAGGGACTCTATGAGATGATAGGACAATAGGCTGAGTCCATAAATGGAAATAAGTAAAGGCAAAGCAGTTATAAGTGACTCAGAATTGTGCGCAGTCGCATATTCAATACACGACTTCCCTTCAGCGAGCGCGATGCCGATCATGCACGGTTCGAATTCGACCCTCGATCGATGGCTGCGCCATCGCCGCACATGCGTCGAATAAAAAGCAAGGGACAAGTCCTTACTTACTAACAACTCCTATCATTGTTCATTGCTGGAGGGGTTGCCCCCCCTACCTAAATATCCAGGCTCCGCCATTGCTTGGAGGGCACCATTTACACACAAAAAAAACACAACTCAGCAAGACACCAATACCAACCACCCTGACCATAAAAGCCAGCCAGAGGCTGGGTATCTTGTGGCGAATGGGCCCCCACCTTCTCCCTCCCAAAAGCCTCTCCGCCTACCACAAGGCATCAATCAGTCAGGAACGAAATGGAGTTTTTCCTCTACGCTCGCCTAGGACGGGCGCAACTTCCACAAACACTCAAGAAGCTGCGACCGGGCACCCAATTGTGCGAATGTCCTCCCCACCCACCGGCGTACTGTGGCCAGTGCACAGGGTGCACTGCAGGAACTCGCCTAGGCTACTTCGTCAGCGCCCACCCAAACCCGCGACCTCTACCACTCTCAGAAGGACAAGGAGCAGCAGCTGCTATGTGGCGGTTGCCACTGCCTCCCGAGTTCCCCCTGCAAGTCGCCGCACACCGTCCTGATTTGAGACGATTCCACATCGCTGCGCTTTTACCATTTCCAGGGTTCAGAATCCCGCCCCCCCCCCCCCCCAGCAATTCCAAAGAGAAGGCCTCAACACCACCCAGCGTTTTCAGGACCAACTATCAGATGGGCCAATACATCTTGGCCCACCGGCAGTGCCCACATCCCAACGTAGAAATATTGAGAGAAGAAAAACGTTTTAAGTTTCTCTCTCTATCTCTCTCCACTGAAGTCTTGGAGCTGTGTAACAGCAATGAAGGATTACACACCGTCTGTTGACTGCTCAGCTTGGTCGTGAGGATTAGTCGGTGTTGGCGCCAGATGCTGGCATGATTAATCATGCTGGTGCAGCACTTGTGACCCTAAATCCGTGAGAACGGATTGGCAATCTCAACAGCTCCTGGATGTTGTTATTTTGGCCAGGAGAGTTGCATTCCAGCTGTGCAGTCTGGACCAGATAATTGGGACAAGCAGCAAATTGATCACCACATCCGGTATTACATGAATCAATCTTGATTTTAAGCTTTCTTGACTGCAGGAATCCATACTCTTTGGTTCTTTCGGTAAAGTCACGTAGGTAGAAAAAATAATAGATCACGACGTTTCGATCGCAATGCAAGCAATCGTCATCAGGCGGAAGCAAGAGGAGGGAAGCTGCTGATGCAGGCTGCTTTTAAAGGTTAGAGATGGATGTAGCCCCAGAGTCACAAACGAAGTGGGGGGGGGGGGGGGGCTAGTGATGTTAAAGTGAGAAATTTGCATGTAAATGTACTGTGTAAATGTGATTAGCATGTCAATGTAAGCTCGCAGCTCGCCGTCACATCGAAGACTGCATGTAAACGTAAGATTGTAAAAAGCTCGGAAAGAACCACAGCCACATCGGAGCAAGCAAACGACGGTGGCTGTGTTAGTGAATGTAACTCAGAGAGTCGCAAATAACTGCTGACATAGGTAGGTAGGAAGGGAACATCACTGCCAATTATATCCTACACTGGTTAATAACGTCCTTCCAATGATTGCTCAGTTTGTACCCATCTTCTCGGTTGAAATTGTGTCTGTGTTTATATATCTGGATGGCTTCATGAACGAATCTTTGATGGTAGCCCGAAGGTTTGCAGAGTACCTTGGTTTCGGAAAAAACAATGTCGTGTGAACCGACCGCGTCCAAGCAGTGATCAGCCACGGCAGAGGTATTGGTTCTGCCGTGTTTCAAATCTTCCTTGTGTTTGCGAACACGGTCTGAGACATGTCGTTTCGTTTCCCCAATGTAACTTCTGCCGCAGACACAACTTAGTTTGTAGACACCAGGGTATTGCATGTCAGGAATCACAGATGGGATCAGGTCACGGATTTTGTGTATTGTGTTGAATCGAACCTGAATGTTGTGTTTGTTCAAAAATTTGGAAATATTTTTGGTAACACCTGCTATGTATGGCAAGGTGATGGTTTTGATTGGGTCCCCAGATGGTTCTCTATCCATGGTTGGGGATACAGCTTTGCGGATTGTGCGGTCCGAATATCCATTCATCTTGAACACGGTGAGCTCACACAACATTGTTTTTTCCGAGACCAAGGTACGCCGCAAACCTTCTGGCTACCATCAAAGATCCATTCATGACGCCATCCAGATCTAAATACCTACACGATAATCAATCCCAAAATAAATTAGCACTGGCTGACTCACGCCGCTCATCTCTCCCCCTCCCAGCTCCCCCATTGTCTCTTCCTCCATTGTCACTGGCTGCCTCACGCCGCTCATCGCTCCCCCTCCCAGCTCCCCCATTGTCTCCTCCTATATTGTCACTGGCTGACTCACGCCGTGCGTCTCTCCCCCTCCCAGCTCCCCCCCTCCCAGCTCCCCCCATTGTCTCCTCCTACATTGTCACTGGCTGATTGGTTGCCCGGACCGTGCTGTTTGCGCCACGCAGCTCTCCTCCTCCTCCCAGCTCTCGTCCACCGCCCGCTCACTTTGGAAACCCTTATTATATCAGCAGTTGCATTTGGAGGCTTGCCCCCTCTTTTCTCTCCGCCTGATGAAGACCGCTTGTGTTGCAATCGAAACGTCGTGAGGTGTTTTGCTTTTATTATTGTCAATTTATTATTTTTATTTTACATTTTATTTTACTTTATTATTTTTTCTTTTTTTTCCTTTTTTTCGATCTACGTGACTTTACCGAAAGAACCAAGAATATGAATTCCTGCAGACACGAACGTTTAAAGTCGAGAAAGTATTAATCATCTTAGATGTTGATGTTGACAGTCATTTTAACAACAATTGAAAGTGAACCACGGGTACATTTTAAAGAACGAGATGAAGACAGCCGCAATTGGCTATGCCCATCCCCAAACCTTTATAAACAGTTTGCCTTTAGAGGCTGACTCCTTTGCCTGATGACTACCGCTTGTGTTGCGATCGAAACGTCGTGATTTGTTTTATTTTATTTCTCACTACGTGACTTTTCCGAAAGAACCAAAGAGTATGGATTCCTGCAGTCACGAAAGCTTCAAATCAAGATTGAAGTATTTTTGTTCCCTCTGTAAATTTCACCCCCCCTCGCCCCCTCGGATTGGCCGAGGTGTGCGAGCTCTGCGATCCTGCATTTACTTGCAAATTCCATCCCTAGCCCCGCCCACTTGCCCTTGGGTTGTGCCCACCACAGGCGTGTGTGACCTCTGGTTTGCGGTGACTCTCTCGCTACATTTCCTCCTGCCTCAGCAGTCTGCCTGCTGTGTTGTTTCACCTGAAGACGATGGCTTGTGTTGCTATCGAAACGTCGTGATTTATTCGTTATTTTTCTATCTCCGTGACTTTACCGAAGGAACCAAAGAGTATGAATTCCTGCAGTCATGAAAGCTTCAAATCAAGATTTTGGTAATGGTTTATTTGGGTCCTACCTCCACAGTAGGCCGCAGATTACATAATCTACTTTGATATGGTCCCCCCATATCAATGTGGATTGTTGGAGTTCTGCTGTAAAACCAAGTGAATGTACAACAGGCTCGCTCAACTAACAAATATATTTGTCGGAAGGATACAGCTGTAAACACACAGCAAGGGAAATTATTGAAGGTGGACGATGATCAGAAATCTTAAATATACAGGTGAGGAAAAGAAGGTTGGACTGCTCTATGTAGTCACAAAAAGCCACGCGGTAGTTGCATTCATGAAGACACCACGTTATGGAAAAATCGCATTTTAATAAAGTTAAGCACGGCCCGCGATAACACGTGAGATGCGTACGCAGGCTGAACAAAAATTGAGGTGCGTGGGTAGCATCTAGAAGCATCCAGCAGCATCCCAATGCCTTGTGCGAAGCTGCACCGAGGCAACCGTACAACCGCTTATTCCTACTCGCGCGACGTAGTTCTGCTCGCTCAATCGCGTTATATACAATTTTCGTCTGAAAGCAACACGCGGCGTTATAGGAGAAGGGACTCTACTGCCAATACAACAATAACACACGAGGGTGTCGGGGCGGTGGAGCAAGCGGTTCGCCCTCTGCGCAATGAACTCGGGAGACCTGAGCGTGATTTCCAGTCACGGCTGACCATCAGTGGCGCCGAGTGACATAGGAACGAGTCCCGGGCCGCCTCCACACCCCCCCCCCACTTCACCGACCTGCACTGACGAACGCGGTGAAGGAAAGTCACCGACCCCCGTAACGGACGAGGCATGGGGGAGACCTTCATCCAGCAGCGGTTGGACTAAAGGGCTTGGGATTTAAAATCGCGTCACAGATGGTGCATACAATGATTTTCAGTGCGAAGGGATAAATCTTGCATTTTGTGCATCGAGCGGAAACTCAGTGGCTAAATCGTTGGATTTTGAGCTAAGCTGAGCGGCGTATTTGCTTGAGCAAGCACCGGTGTGCCTGTGGATTATCCTGCCTGCACACTCGCATATAACAGGAAGCCGTGATGGTGTGTTGCACCAAAACAAAATGTGTCCTTTCGTGATAAAAGTTAATTATTGTTATATTACTACGGAACAAAACATAAATAATGTCTGTACACACCGTGTGTGAGTAATAATAAGGCAGGTCATTTGTCTGCCAGATAAATATTAAATGCTTTCTTTAATTATTAATACGGTACGGTACAATGGCATGGGTGATTTGGGTCAGTTTCATTTGTCGAAATGTCACCGTGAGCAGCGTCCGAGAAACGCGTGACAGAAAAGTGCACTGTGATGCGGTCGGCCCCGGTGAAAAGAGCTTCACAGCTAATCAGATTCCTCCTCCAGTCTAAATACAGATTCTGATGATTCTGAAATAACGAAGTCCTCAATTTATTACTGTGTACAACTGATGTATAGAGAGTATGGTTTACAATGCGCTATATACAGGGGTATTTGCGGTAATTTACGTCAGAGGGCATGATGGCAGTACAGAAAAGGTGTAAAATATTACTAAAAAGTATTTACTCAACGTTTTTTATTTTATTTTACCAGTTAAAGCCCACTGAGCTATACAGCTCGTTTTCAGAAGCAACCTGGCCACATATGATAGCTAGTCCAACGAAGTGGCTTATCACGTGGAAATTTCTAGCAGCCAAATACTATAAGCGCATGTTGATTCTAAATGTGGAGGGAAAAACCGGAGGACCCGGAGAAAAATCCACGCGACCACGGGGAGAGAGAGACACGCAAACTCCAAATACACAGCAGGCGTCAGGGTCGGAAATCGAAGCCACGACCTCCTGCATCAAAGGCGACGGAGTTAATATCTCGCCACCGAGGTGCTACGTGTACGGGGATTGCGTGGTGTTCCCCCTCACACCTTCGGGCACAGCATTTTCCTCCCGCATGTATGAACACTTGCTCACGAAGTTGGCCAAACGTCCCAAAATCAGGACTACAAAAGCTTGGGAACAAGAAATCATCAAGCCCAACTGGGCTGCCCTCCGACATTGTCAGTGGTTTTCTGCGCCTCTGAAAAATTCTCTGCTCAAACTAAAACTGTGCGACATTGTCATCAGCTCAATTTATCAGCACAAAATCCGCCCAACATCTAAATTGGGCGTGTGCCCATTACTCTACTGTGCACGTCGGGCTCGGGGTGCAATCCCTTATCACCATTGCATTCACTTAAATCATAATAATACATTCTCAAACGCACCTGGCTACCCGTAGCTATTAGCAGAGTGCACGATGACACATTTCATTCATCACAGGCGAGCTCACATCGGCTACGCTGGCCACGTCGCTTAAAGCCCACGAGCTGGTCCGCGCCGTTTCGATGGCAGCTTCACGTTGCACCGAGTTCGCGCCACGCGGGATGTTGGTCACATCGTCGACGATCGGCGGGCATCGGTCCAGCTTCTGACCGGTGCAGTTCGTGAATCGTCGCAGCGTCACAATGGACGTACGATGTTGCGATGTCTGACAACACAAGAAAGCCCATTGGATTGGCGTGTGTATATATATATATATTTGAATTTGCCGCAATGGTGCGCATCGAGGCTTTATATCGCGTGTCGACGAGTCGACAGTGGCGGCTTTTTGTCCACGCTGGGGCCCAGTTGTCTGCTGCTGAGTCCGCCAGGGGCAGTGGGCGACGTCCACAGCACTGAGGCATCCACCCCTAGTTCGTCTTGGTTGTACCCGTCGGGATTTTTCAGGTGTTCGTCAAAAGTCAGCGTGTGCTCGAGTTTTCACGCCAAGATTGGTGAACCTCGGGTCGTGTTGAGAGCACACCGGGTGTGGTGGTGGTGGTGTTGGCGTCGTCGTTATCGGAGATGAAACGCCGAGACAGTCGATTTACTTGGGTCTGGTCACAGGCGCTACCGTCGGGAGTGCTCCACTGCGATGATGTTGGGGGTTCGAGGCTGTGAGCTTGCGTGGCCAGGAAAACGTCGTCCGCGTACACCTACTTGTGGGACGATGTGCGTGGACTTGCGCGATGTCCGTGGCGTATCACTCGTGTGTCGGTTGAACAGTTGTTGGAGCACAGATCCCTGGGGAATCCCGTTATTCGGGGTTCGAGATGAACTGACTTGTTCGCCCAGATAGACACGCAACCGTCGGTAGCTGAGCATATTACAGATCAGCAGCAGCGTTCGAGGGCATGGCAGGATTCTGGCAGCTTCAGTATGCAGGAGGTCGTGGGTTTGATCCTGACCCTGACACCTGCATTTTCAGAGTGTGGATGTTCTCCCCGTAGTCGCGTGGACTTTTCTCTGGGTCCTCCGGTTTTTCCCTCCACATCTAGAAACACGCGATTAGAGTATTTTTAGCTGCTGTAAATGTCCACGTGATAAGCCACTTCGTTGAGCAATCATTTGCGGCCAGGTCGCTTCTGAAAAAGATCTATTTAGCTCAGTGAGACTTACCTGGTAAAATATTAATACAGTCGTGTTCTCCTGTAACGTGGTAGTCGTGGTTCTGAAGAACACCGCTTTATGGAAAAATCGCGTTATAAGAATACTCCCCAAATGGTCAAACATCTCAAGCAGTAGGCATCCCCAAAGTCTCTGGAGGCAGGCATTGAGATAAATAAATGGATATTTGTGTTGTTAACAAAGATAGCAAGAGCCCATTGAGGCACACAATGTTAACGGCTTCGAGGTTAGTAGGTTTCGAAAACAGCAACATGACAGGCATTTTTCATGAGAATGTTTTTATATTGTTGATTTTTACTTGTTCTTTTATAATTACCGTGTTTTAGTTTGGCAATATAATTTATTGATGACATAAAAACATGAGAATGAGTGGAAATTTCGCGCTACATTGTTAGTCGCTAAGCGATGTTAAACGGGGCCGTGGAGGAGGGTGAAGGATGTGAAGTGACTCGCTTAACAGCTTTCAACGTTGGCATCTTTTTTAATTAAAACAATTTTTTCCCAAAAAAATTCAAGTGCTCAAAGCATCGTGGAGGAGTGCTTGTTGGTAATGTAACTGTATCAGACAACAGCAGTGTGCTCTCTCCTATAAACGCGGTAGTTGCATTCCTGAGGAACACCACGTTATGGAAAAATCGCTTTTTAATAAAGTACAGCACGGCCCGCGATAACACATGAGATGCGTACGCAGGCTAAACAAAGACAGAGGTGCGTGGGTAGCATCTAGAAGCATCCAGCAGCATCCCAATGCCTCGTGCGATGCTACGCCGAGGGAGCCGTACGAGCGCTTATTCTTACTCGCGCGACGCAGTTACGTTAACTCAATCGCGTTATATCCAATTCGAAACCGCGTTATAAAATGTGTTCACAGATGCATTCATCGACGTTACATCCAATTGGCAACAACACACGGCGTGAGAGCAGAAAGCAGACTGGAGTTTAAAAGCAAAATAAAGTGAAATTTAATGGAAAATGAGACCTTGACTTCCAAACTGTAGCAGAGGTCAAAGACAGGTCCGATAAACACATGGCCGTAAACATGGGCCACTCTGAGTGAAGAGGTTGGCTCCGGGCGTAAATATTAAATTCTTTAAGAGACGGTTCTGCCGGTCCCTGGCGTGTCTGCCCCGGACATACACACACATCGTAGTAATCAGAGGTCAGAATGTAAATGCAGAAGTTCCAGCATGTGCCAGCACTGCACAGCCCACGTTCACTACTGTGACTCCCTCTGTGGCAGCATTGTAGCGTCGGAGTAGGAACCGTTCTGAAAGGTGCCGCTGTTCACGTCTGCTGTTCTGTGGAGTGCTGGTAAGGCCCACCGTCGTAGACTGGCACATTGAATCAATGGTTACTATAACGCAAGCTCCAATCCCCTCGTACATTTCCACCACTACGTACACGGTGTTCATAGTCACGATAGGAGTCATTTCACTTTCATACATCGGGTTTTATTAACTCATCTAGCTATATTATTTGTTCTTTCGGTAAAGTCACGTAGAAGGGAAATAATTAAAGTATAAAAATAAAACAATAGAATTCTCACGACGTTTCGATTTCAACACAAGCAATCAGCAAGAATCGAATCGTTGTGATAATTTTTATTGTTTTATTTTATTATTTCCCTTCTACGTGACTTTACCGAAAGAACCAAGAATATGAATCCCTGCAGTCACGAAAGCTATAAATCGAAATAATCTAGCTATATTTAAAAAAATATATATTTTCACGTAGAATCAAACTCCAATATACAGCGGGCGTCAAGGTTGGGATCAAACCCACGACCTCCTGTGTACCAGGCGAGGGAGTTAACATCTCCTCGGCACCGCGGCGCACTTGGTTACACTTCTCCTCACCTGGACACCGCCTGAATGTCCAGGTTGGATGCCAGCGATATTTGACGAGGCTCCACGATATTTCGCAAGGCTCTAAAATATTTCACGAGGATTGGGCCGAACCATGGGGCAGTGGCTTTGATGACGAGCGGGGGTGGTTCACAGCGCTTGAGATTGATGGCTGCAAATAAAACACACACAACTGCTGTATGGACCGCAGTTCGAGTTTGACATCGAACAAAGTGCTTAAACATTGTTGTGTCTTGCTCAACACGAGCTCTAAACCCGTCGTACAAGCTAATAAGCAGAGTTTGCTTACGTGCCACAGAAGCCGACATTTCCATGGCCGTTTTTCTCTAAATCGTCAACTCAATCAACATTTGCTTTCTGAACGTAGACTTTAACTTCACAGCTCTCTTCACCACGTCGTCGTCGCAGCTTTAACCCCCCCCCCCCAGTTCCGAACTCACACTGGGGGGGGGGGGAGTTTCACGTTTTCATCATCTGCTCGCTTATCCTGTCGCACGTAAAGCCTGCGGAAACACATCCTCGGGATGCCCAATTAGCCTCCTCACGCTCTTTCACGAGCAGTGGCGAGACGTTAACTACCTCGCCTGGTACGCAAGAGGTCGTGGGTTCGATATCCTGACCCTGACGCCACGAGGGAGACAAAGTATCGCAGTCATCACGCCCGGGGCTCGCTATTGTGCATTTTTTTACTTGACACAGTACATACTTTCTTGTTAATTGCCCTTAATCGTGGTTCGCAAGCGGCCAGTAAGAGTGGAAATTGCGTCTGCTGGAAAAAAGGCAGAAGGAAGTGATGATGAGTTTTGGTGAGAAAGTAAATGTGTGAGATTTCTGTTGTAATGAGTCGACTGTGTGAGGTGCATGATTAAAAAGAAGGCGAATGTCTTATTTTTAATGAGGGAAAGTGTTGCAGGCTAGCGCTGCCCCCCAGACTGATGGAATGATAACAGCCGTGTGGCGTTGTTATCGAACACCCTACATTTACCGAGCAATCACCCTCCTGAATTCCTCACCACCACCTCCATCGTTGTCAAATCATCATCATCAAAGGTAATAAAAAGAACCCACATTGTTCTTCATAATGTATTATTTATTTATCGTAGTCATTGTGATTAAACATTTACCCCCCCCCCCCATGTTCACTCACACCAACGGGACCACATTTTCCCCCATTTAAACCAAGTTTCATGCATTCGCGAATTTCTGCAATCGCGTGCGTTTTCAAGAACGTAGCCCTCGCGGGACACAGAGAGCGAGAGAGAGAGGGGGGGGGTTTACCGTACTGCGAAGGTTGTCCCCTTTTCACGTTGTGGAACATTTCTCGATGTACGGCCTATCTCGACTATTCTGATGTTGACCGCTTGATCCATGCCTTTTGTTGCCAACGATGTAACACGATTTTTGTTCCTGGGTCGTAAGCGTTATTTTATAATTGCTTATGCCTCAAAGGTATAGAAAATGGCTATTATTCCCCACAACCTTTGCTTTTGTGACCAGGTATCTCGGCCTCGCTGTGCGCTGCGTTGCACCGCTAGTCGAGTAGATAACCTTGCGTTCAATAAACCCTCGGAGCCAGGATGAACGTCCAACTCCAATCGTCATTTATTGATTGTAACAAGGTAACACTGGTGAGAAAACACAGATACATCATCTGTTATAATCTGGAAACACCAACACAATGAACACCACAGCATCAGAACATTGTCTTAGATAACAATAGATCCTGGACGGACCAGGCCCCTACATTACCACTGAACAACTAGACAAAGCACAAGCCGGTGCGTTGCATACAGGCACATCGTGTATTCATCCCACTGTACCCCAAATGTACAGCATTACACATAACACTAAACTGTGGATGAGATACTTCGTCATCTTTACTCTCAGGATCGCAACATAGGCACAAGTCTGACTCGACCTACTAAATCACAAGTAACATCCACAATAAGGAAAGTCGCAGGCTTCGTTACTAACTAGGCCTCGTATTTACTACAACAACTTAACGGCACCATAAAGGCATTTACATCACTATAACGGTCATTCCAACATTACAACAGCATTGCCAATATTATAGGAATATACACAAACTTACAGACAATGCTTCTTAAGCTCCCACAATGGACAAGTGCGGCTGTGGTCTCACTGAGATGCGATGCGTGCCGCCATCTCGACTTATTTGTGTAATGGCCGACGCCCGCGTGGTACAGTGGAAATCTAAAATCGTAACTTCCTGGTCACGTGACCAAAATTAGCATAAAAAAACAGGAACTTCCTGTGAACTTACGCTCCACATCTGCCGCGAGGCAAGACACCGGGTCTTTATGTGAAGGAATGACACAAATTCGCCCGTTTTCTCATTGAAAATAGGTACTGGCGGAGCCAGTGGGGTGGGGGTGGCACGTGCCCCCCCCAATGATCCGATCGAAATCCCTAATTTCGATCGGATCATTGGGGATTATTAGGAATAAATCCCGCATTTTGCGACCCCCACTGCCACTGTGTAGCATATTATTACGTGCCAGGGACTCTATGAGAAGATAGGACAATAGTCTGAGTCCATAATTGACAATAAGTAACGGCAAAGCGGTTACAAGTGACTTAGAGAATTGTGCGCAGTTGCGTATACAGAGTACACGACATCTCTGAAAGCATCAACACCTTCAGCGAGCGCGATGCCGATCACACAACGCGGTTCGAATTCGACCCTCGATCAATGGCTGCGCCATCGCCGCACATGCGTCGAATAAAAATCAAGGGACAAGTCCTTACTTACTAACAACTCCTTACTTACTTACAGCTCCTAACATTTTTCATTGCTGGAGGGATTGCCCCTCCGACCTGAAAATCCTGGCTCCACCATTGAAAATTCTGTAGGTCAATTTCAAAGTACAGTGAGGGAAAAAGTATTTGATCCCCTGCTGATTCTGTACGCTTGCCCACTGACAAATAAATGATCAGTCTATAATTTTAATGGCAGGTGTATTTGAACAGTGAGTGACAGAATAACAACAACAAAATCCAGAAAAACGCATGTCAAAAATGTTATACATTGGTTTGCATTTTAATGAGGGAAATAAGTATTTGACCCCTCTGCAAAACATGACTTAGTACTTGGTGGCAAAACCCTTGTTGGCAATCACAGAGGTCAGACGGTTCTTGCAGTTGGTCACCAGGTTTGCACACATCTCAGGAGGGATTTTGTCCCACTTCTCTTTGCAGATCTTCTCCAAGTCATTAAGGTTTCGAGGCTGACGTTTGGCAACTCGAACCTTCAGCTCCCTCCACATATTTTCTATGGGATTAAGGTCTGGAGACTGGCTAGACCACTCCAGGACCTTAATGTGCTTCTTCTTGAGCCAATCCTTTGTTGCCTTGGCCGTGTGTTTTGAGTCATTGTCATGCTGGAATACCCATCCACAACCCATTTTCAATGCCCTGGCTGAGGGAAGGAGGTTCTCACCCAAGATTTGACGGTACATGGCCCCATCCCTTTGATGCGGTGAAGTTGTCCTGTCCCCTTAGCAGAAAAACACCCCCAAAGCATAATGTTTCCACCTCCATGTTTGACGGTGTTCTTGGGGTCATAGGCAGCATTCCTCCTCCTCCAAACACGGCGAGTTGAGTTGATGCCAAAGAGCTCCATTTTGGTCTCATCTGACCACAACACTTTCACCCAGTTGTCCTCTGAATCATTCAGATGTTCATTGGAAAACTTCAGACGGGCATGTATATGTGCTTTCTTGAGCAGGGGGACCTTGTGGGCGCTGCAGCATTTTAGTCCTTCACGGCGTAGTGTGTTACCAACTGTTTTCTTGGTGACTATGGTCCCAGCTGCCTTGAGATCATTGACAAGATCCTCCCGTGTAGTTCTGGGCTGATTCCTCACCGTTCTCATGATCATTGCAACTCCACGAGGTGAGATCTTGCATGGAGCCCCAGGCTGAGGGAGATTGACAGTTATTTTGTGTTTCTTCCATTTGGGAATAATCGCACCAACTGTTGTCACCTTCTCACCAAGCTGCTTGGCGATGGTCTTGTAGCCCATTCCAGCCTTGTGTAGGTCTACAATCTTGTCCCTGACACCCTTGGATACCTCTTTGGTCTTGGCCATGGTGGAGAGTTTGGAAACTGATTGATTGATTGCTGCTGTGAACAGGTGTCTTCTATACAGGTAACAAAGTACTCCCTTTAAGAGTGTGCTCCTAATCTCAGCTCGTTACCTGTATAAAAGACATCTGAGAGCCAGAAATCTTTCTGATTGAGAGGGGGTCAAATACTTATTTCCCTCATTAAAATACAAATCAATTTATAACATTTTTGACATGCGTTTTTCTGGATTTTGTTGTTGTTATTCTGTCTCTCACTGTTCAAATAAACCTGCCATTCAAATTATAGACTGATTATTTCTTTGTCAGTGTGCAAATGTACAAAATCAGCAGGGGATCAAATACTTTTTTCCCTCACTGTATCACTGTCCTGGTCACAAAAGCAAAATTTGTGGGGAATAATAGCCATTTTGTACTTTTGAGGCATAAGTAATTGGAAAATAACACTTAAACCCAGGAACAAAAAATATAATGTTTTTGTTACACAGTGAATTATCGCAACGCTCTCATTACCCCGATCTGCCCAACAACCTCACGTGCAGGGCCCACGCGCCTGGCCAGCACACCCAACTTTATTTGTGTGGCTCACTGGGAAAAATAAATATTGCTGAAGAACTCTCCTCTGGAGTTACCACACTCCATTCTGCCCCACTTGTTTGTAAGGTCGATTTCCTTAACCCAGTCCTCGATAGCTGCCTCCGAGCCCACTCTAGCGTTTATGACGTTTCGGTATATTTATTTCAGAATTTTGAGACGCCCTTTGTGAAGAGACATCATTCTCAAAAATGCGGCCCTCCATCAGAAACCTACTGCTCTGCAGCCACTTACCCGGCTCGCTTGCGTTGAACCTACGCGTTGTTATTCTTTTGTGTTGCTGTGCTTGCAGAAAACTTCCCTATGGAAATCTAGCGACGAGGCATGTGCGACCAGCAGCAGCCAGACCCGTTGCACGCACCGGCAACGAACGTGATGGAAGAGGAGACAGCGGAAGGCGGCGGAGGTGGTGAGGGGACGTGGAGCAGCAGCAGCGGCAGGGGCAGCAGCAGCAGCGACTCGCGTGACGACCGGCAAGCCAAAGGGCAGGGAACGGAGCAGAAGCCGGCGGGCAGAGAGAACGGATTGCCATGGAACCTGAACCCACAATCTGACGCTGCCGCTGCTGCCGCTACTACCGTTGCTGCTTCAGATAAAAAACGTGAGTTTCTGTGTTTACAGGGGAGAGGGTGTTGCTCTAACATATCAGTAAACGTGGCGCAAGACCCGCAGAGGTGACCTTGCTTTGCCTCGTATCGTTTCTATTGCCGTCGCAATATACTGTGGCAATCATACGGTGGCAATTAAACCGCAGGCAACGTGTGAAGGCAACGTTCGAAAGCTAAGATAGTCTTTGATTAATTAAAACATAAAATGCTGATACCCATACACTCATAGTTTTTTCGTATATATGACAGAAAGAAATCCTGAAATCAGCTGTAATAATTCTCAGCTATGCAATGCTTAATGATATACAGTAGTGAAACTCCTATTATCCTCCCCCCTTTGACCTCCTCTTCCTCGGTGCCATGGTGGATAGGAGATGTTAACTACCTCACCTGGTATGGAGGTCGTGGGTTCGATCCCGACCCTGACGACTGCTGCTGTATATTTGGAGTTTGCATGTTCTCCCCGTGCTCGCATGGATTATTCTCCCAGTCATCTAGTTTTCCCTCCACATTTAGAATGAACGTGCATTCAAAGTATTTGGCTGCTGCTATAAATGTCCACGTGACGAGCCACTTCCTTAAGCTTTAATTGGTGGCCAGGTCGCCGCTGAAACAGAGCTACATAGCTCAGTGGGCCTTACCTGGTAAAATAAACATATTTTATTCTCGTTTATGATGATTATATTAGCCGCCACCCCAAGTTTATCTGTGGATTTCCCTCTTATCCCATTGTCCGTTATTTTATCCATGCTTTTGCGTGGATAACAGCAATAAACTAGACGTCCGGGGGGAATGCATCCGACTATTCGCACTAATTCGTCGTTTAGAATTATATTATTGATTTTTCATGTTTTTTTAAAGTTATATTGCCCAAACGTAACAATACGTTTGGTCACGTTGCATTGGCAGTGATACACGGTGAACAAATAGCAAAAAAATATAATACGTTCATCAATAGCATTGTTGGCTTAACATCACCTCTTATATCATTTTCCTTTTATGGCCATAGTGTAATTAACGGAAATGTAGGGTATTTTTTGTTAAATGTAAAAATAGCATTTGCCTCTACTTTGCATAATTCATGAACAAGTAACTCGTGCAAGATTTGCTGCATGTATTTCGAGTGCAATAATGCATTTTAATTGACACTTTTGTGAGGAAGCTAAAGGCAGCAATTACAGATGACGCCACAGAACTATGTATCCATGGCAGATCTCTCGTCCACGAAAGCATAATTATACTAGCGTTGGTTTATCTACTTTGTCTTTCTCGCCAATGTTTTCCCAATTGTACGTACGTATGTTGCACTTTTTTTCACCATACGTAGCCAACCGTGTTAATCGGAGGTGCCATCTGTGCTAATTGTGATTTCGGTCTCTCAAAGCAGTGCAACCACTGTGCTAAAGGACTGCTCACGGAAGCGGATATCACAGAGCTACCTCTGAGGTCCCTTCATGAGCCGAATAAACCACACCGTGGGGATTGCACAACACATGTTTAGTACGTGACTCCATTTCGTGTTTGTTGTGTGCAAGTTATCGGTGACCAGGCTGAGATCATCAACCCACTGCACTTGGGAACCCAGCCTAATCACAGGCGGGTGAACTCTAGAATCGAACACATCATCTCGGCAAGGCCAGCTCTGACCTCCGAGCCATTCAGCCACCGGCTGGGTGTAGCACAGCACAGTATACTATAACACGGTGTATATTTACTGTGGTTGTGACTGCACAACCAGCAGTGGAGGGAGATTAAACGGACACGTAGAGAGTGGTACACTGTTGGAATAGGAAAATGAATGTGCAGAAGTTCAACTCCAGTTCAAATTAAAGTTTTTATTACACATAGGGCATGGGGAAATATAGGTTAATTCAACATGGTTGGGTTCAAATTTAAAATACCTCAAGGATTATTTATATTGTCTCTCCCATGTTTGGTATGCACCTTATTGGCAAGTTCCGTATTTAAGATACCCTCCCAGTAAATATGGAACGTTGGGCCAACGTTCCGCATTTACTGGGTGATTGCCTTTGGATTGAAGGCAATAACCATGGCATGCTTGCGTTCCAGGTGTGAGAATTGGTTCCACGGGGTGCCGCCGTCCCATCCTCGTTACGGGGGCTGCCGTGTTGCGGCGAAATTCAGTTCAGTGTCGTACGATATAAACTCCTATGCCCATCCTACCATCCGTATTTTAAAATATCATAATTATCCTGGCTCACTTAATTTTGCTTCCACGTTTTTTTGTTTGCCCCCCCCTCTCCAAAATATGTTTACGAAAACAAAACTCAATCATACAAATTGCAAATAAATATCCGTCACTGTATTGATTCATGTAATGGTTTGTACAAAGCTTTTTGGGGTTTTCTTGAGTAATTGACGGCATGGCCGTGACTCAGCTCACGTGGTTCTTTGGTGGAGCTCACCCCGAGCTATAAATGCTGATACGTGTGTAATAAACCTCCTTGAGACGGCTTCCGGAATCAGTCCTTTTTATTTTCAACTTCCACAGTTACACTTTACACACACTCCCCGTTGCTGGCAGACAACGGAGAGAGGGCAGACTTCTCGCCAAGTCCCCACCGCGCACGTGGCACCCAGAGCCCCGTACGCGCGTGACTCTTCCTCTTGTCGTTCCCAAGTCTGCTCAAGACTGTCCTCTCTCCCTCTCTCTTAATCCCTTCGTCACGTGGTACCCCCCAGCCAATCATCTATAGACAGCGTTGACCGTTCCCGATGATTCCCTGTCAATCCCGGGACCACGCCTCTGATCCGGCTCCCCATTAGCTGAGGCCCCCATTGGCCAGGCCAACCACCCCTGCTAACACGCCGCGATCACACCGAGGCCATGCTCCCTGGCTCATCCCTTATTGGCTACAAAGCAGAACCGGCAAGCCAATCCCCACGTGAACCCTCTATGGCTGTTATTACATCACCCCCCCCCCCCCCGGTGAAAAAAATCAGCCGTCTCGGCTAGGAAAAGGGTGATCAACCAATTCCGTAAAACATCTTATTAGGGCACCAAGGTGCGTTTAACAATAAAGGGTGACGGCGTCCCCGCGCCGAACAACACTTAAAAACAGTCACCCATGTAAAGCCCGACATACATTAGGGCGCCCCTGCAGCGCGGTAACAACAGGGAGAACAGCTAGATGATCAAACGTTAACGAAACGGGAGAGATTTCGATCGCGTACACGACGCGGGACCCTCTCCGCTTCCGGCGCATGGTCGCTTCGCTTTCAGATCGACAGGAGGTGGTAGACTTGAAGAAGAAGAAGGTTGTTGGTTCTCGGTCATGTCCAGGGCAGGCCTGTTTGCGGATGGTATGGGGAAGTGCGAATTTTCTTTGTACCCAGCGCGTCGCAAACCTCCTTAAGCAATTTAGAGGAGAAGTTCTGCCCTTGATCTGTGAGCAGCCTCTCAGGTGCCCCTTTATCCATGACATACCCGTTCAAGAAAGCGTCGGTGATGGACGCAGCCGTTTGGTCGGGCAGAGGCCAGGCCATCGGCCATCGAGAAAAATATTCCACCCCGACGAGAAGGTATTTATTGCCCCTAGCCGACGGGGGAAACGGGCCCAGAATGTCCAGAGCAACCAATTCGTTGATGCAGGACACCTCAATGGAACGTAACGGCGGCACATAGTGGTTCCAAGGCGGTTTCCTCTTTGCACAATCATGGCATGAGCGGACAAAGTCATTGACGTCTGCCGTAATACCGGCCCCTTGGCAGAAGAGGCGACAGCAGAGGTCGGCAGCGGCAGTCACGGGCGAAATGGCCTCGTCTGCCACACTTGAAACACGCGGCCGTCGTCGGCCGGCGGTCGGAAGACCCGGCCCCCGCACGTGGACGGCCTGCGTAGTCGCCTCGCTGGTCGCGCAGCCGCCGTCTCGGAACCCTATGCGGAACAGCAGCAGCCAGCATGTCATCGTCGCCGGAGTCATCGGAGCAGTGGACAACCAGTCGTGGAGACCACCCCAAGGGCGGCCTGTCTATTTCAGGTTTCCCCGTCCACGCCGCCATCTGGTCCCAACGCTTGATATTAAACTTAGCGTCCAGGCAGCGCGCCACCCATCGCGATGTGAGCGGTTCGTGGCCGCAGACTGGTAGAGAAATGTTGAGCTCCTGAGACAACTCCAGCATACGGGAAAGGATGAGAGGATCCAAATGATCGGCCGTCGCGTCGGGGTAGGCAGCCATGGCCAGCGCCATCAACGCCCCCCGATAAGCCAAAGGTGACTCCTCCGATCCTCGGCGACGCGACATAAATTTTCTGGTGGCTGACGTCGGTGGGTCGTAAAATTCCGCCATCTCTGCGAACGCATCTCGCAGTGTCTTCTTGGACGCTGGGATGGAGCGGAAGACCCCCAGAGAAACGTCATCAAGCAGTGTAGGTAGCGCTCCCAGCGCCTCATCCTCCGTCCAGTTGACGGATCTAAAAGCCGACTCGAAGCGCCATGTAAAAGCACTCCAATCGCCCCCGGCGAGAAATTCTTTGATCTGTGGAAGGCGATGTCCGCGGTGGCAAGCGCGCGCCGCAGGCGTCTCCGACTGCTGTTCCCGCGTCCCACCCGTCGCAGGCAAAATGGCGTCTGGCGGCCGCGTGTTGGCAGGCGCGCCCAAAATGGCGGCCGACGGCTCCCGCACAGCCGGCCCGCCCACAACGACGGCTTCTTCCCACGTGGCAGGAGCAATGGTGGACCCAGTTTCTTTCTCAGGACCCCTTCCCGCGGCGTCCAGCTGATCCGTAATCTGGCGACCCACGGCTGGAGAGGACGCCACCGCGGTCACCAGACTTAGCAGAATGGCGCGTAACGATTCGATCTGCTCCGCCATCAGCCGCCATCCGTCTTTTCTTCCTGCGGTGGTCGCATCTTCTCCCAGTCGACGCGGAGAGGCGTCGAGGAGAGAAGTATCAGCAGGCGGCATAGGGGCTGTAGCCCCCAACAGCTCATCTTCATCCGTCTCGACCTCTTCCTCCGATGGGGGCACGGGCAGGTTCTTTTTTCTGAGGTGTTTGGACATCTTGACGATCGTCCGAACGGTCGCAGAAGGACTTCTGACACCAATGTAATAAACCTCCTTGAGACGGCTTCCGGAATCAGTCCTTTTTATTTTCAACTTCCACAGTTACACTTTACACACACTCCCCGTTGCTGGCAGACAACGGAGAGAGGGCAGACTTCTCGCCAAGTCCCCACCGCGCACGTGGCACCCAGAGCCCCGTACGCGCGTGACTCTTCCTCTTGTCGTTCCCAAGTCTGCTCAAGACTGTCCTCTCTCCCTCTCTCTTAATCCCTTCGTCACGTGGTACCCCCCAGCCAATCATCTATAGACAGCGTTGACCGTTCCCGATGATTCCCTGTCAATCCCGGGACCACGCCTCTGATCCGGCTCCCCATTAGCTGAGGCCCCCATTGGCCAGGCCAACCACCCCTGCTAACACGCCGCGATCACGCCGAGGCCATGCTCCATGGCTCATCCCTTATTGGCTACAAAGCAGGACCGGCAAGCCAATCCCCACGTGAACCCTCTATGGCTGTTATTACACGTGAATTGCCTTTGTACTGTAGGCCAATCCGTTTCAAAGACGATGCCATCTAATTATCAGAGTTTGTTGGTTTGCATGTTCACCCAACGTCCGTGTGGTGACTGTAAACTAGATTCCTTGCTAAAATGTATCTATTTGGTGTTTGAACATCTTAACACCTCCTGTTTTATTTTTCCAGAAAGGGTAAAACTTATTCTTACTTTTTCATAGGATTCACGTGTATGGCAGGTGGCGCATTCTAATAATGCAGCGCATCGAGAACAGTTGAATGCACAAATAAAAACTCTTGCAATGACAAAGCGTGCAAAGCCCTGGTTCATCGTAGCCTTGCTATCGCATTGCACACGACAGCCTTAACAATACTAAATATCAAACAATATACGATGCATACACTGTGCACAGTATGTATATACAATGCAAGATATTGTAGTTTGTACAGGATCATTGAGTTTAGTAATCATCAACTTAAGTTGTATTTGTTAAAGTCTGGCAGAGTAATGATTTGATGCTTTTTGTGTGTTTAGTGTTGTGGTCCTTCCCCTGCGCCTCCGATTCGCGCGTTTGGCTATGTACGGGAGTGTAAAAGAAGTTCAAATACAGAATTACATTTTATACGTAGGCTTTCATGACCAATGTTAAGATTTATATTTCGTGTCTTTTTGGTGAGGTTCTTTCGGTATAATGTTTTTTTTTTAACCTCCACCGCCCTACAGCCAACACATTAAAGTTGTCACGTGGGCAACTTTGCCAATTGATTCATGTTTTTGAAGCAAACCGGAGAATGTTGAAAAGCAAAGTGACATGTTGAGAATCAATAATAGAGGTTTTTCTACTGCTCCATTACCCTTGTCACTGTTCATTATGTGTCTGCAAATTATTAAACAGGGCCCTCCCCAGAGACACTTTGCAGTGAGCGCGATACGATGGCTGATTCCCTGCGTGATTAACTCACTCTCAGATGGGAAGCGGTGAGAGGCGTAGTGGCAACAAAAAAACACCAGTAAATACTGTCCTGGCTAGGTGACCAAAATAAAGTCATAATCACGAAAGGATAAACGTGACAATTCGCCGTGGGTATGATCTTGATCTGCGAGTGTTCGACGATGGCGGTGGCACGACGCCTCCCGGCTCCTCGGACCGTTGAGAATGTTCTGCTGCGACGTTCCGCCGGAGATCACCTCCAGTGCCATCGGATGTTAACACCTCAGCTGTCACGAGAGCTGAGGTGAAAAAACAATCAGTGGGAATATTTGCCGACGTGACAAGTTGATTTTATTCGCTCCGCCATATGGCGGAGGATTATAGCTACAAAATTGACATTGTACCGACATGATGACTTCACGCAAATTTACAACGTATTATGAGTCACAGTTTCCATGCTGGTGGTTTCACGTCGAATTTACTGCGCATACTACAGTACTCGCTATCTAAAGAAGACTCGTGTTAGTGACATTGCGCTTTCGGCTTTTCGCAAACCGTCACGGCAGCTGCCGTGTGTTGTAACAGCGCACTCCGCCTTCAGGCGTTGTAACAGCGCACTCCGCCTTCAGGCGTTGTAACAGTGCACTCCGCCTTCAGGCGTTGTAACAGCGCACTCCACCTTCAGGCGTTGTAACAGCGCACTCCGTCTTCAGGCGTTGTAACAGCGCACTCCGCCTTCAGGCGTTGTAACAGCGCACTCCGTCTTCAGGCGTTGTAACAGCGCACTCCGCCTGAAGGCGGCACGTCGCGCGTTTCCCGTGCGCCCACCCGCCGGCCGTTCTCCGTTCCCCCTGCGGTCGCTTTCTGTGTGCAGAGCGGGGCGCGGGAGCGACGCGGCCTCGAGCCACGGCGGGTGGCGGCGATCCCGACGCGAGAGCCACGGAGCCGGAGCTGCAGGCGGGCGGCTTGGCTGAGGACGCCGACCCCGGGGCTGGGGCGGCGGCGACGACGGCCGTCGCCGCCTACCAGAAGATTTCTCTGGAGAAGGGTGCGTCGTGACCGAAACCGTTTGCGCGATGACTCGTTTGCTTTCGGGCTCTTCGGTGGTCTGTGTTTTGTAAAGAACCTCTCGATAAAAAAAACAACGTACGTGAAGGTGAAGAAGACGTTAAATACGGCATGGTGTGTTGTTTTCAGAGCAAGATTAAGGCGGTGGCTTTTTTCTGGCGCTTGCGGCGTTCATTGCGCATTGCAGCCGCTGCTTCTGCTGCTCCATTACGCTTGTCACTGTTCATCGCGTGTCTGAAAATTATTAAACAGGGCCAAACCAAGAGACACTTTGCAGTGAGCGCGACACGATGGCTGATTTCCTGCGTGATTAACTCACTCTCAGATAGGAAGCGGTGAGAGGCGTAGCGGGGAAAAAAACCACCAGTAAATACTGCACTGGCTAGGTTACAAAAAATATAGAATTACAAGAGGATAAATGTGAAAATTCGCCAAGGGTATGATCTTGATCTGTGAGTGTTCAACAATGGCGGTGGCACGACGCCTCCCGGCTCCTCGGACCGTGCCAGGCACTGTGCACAAGAGGCGGCGAGATGACAGGCTCGGGTACGCGGAGCAGCGCACACGGGCATCCTTGAGCCCAAATCGGGGGAGAGCGACGCGATTGTGAATGTGAATATTCATAAGCAGCTTCTCCAGCGTGCGTTAACATTCAGAATCAGTCTAGCGGTAAGCCACCCACCCCTCCTTTCATAGCCACAGCCCAAGACTGCAGTCTATTCAAAATCCACCACTGTGCTGTACAGAGAACTCGAAAAGTGCTGATTATTATTCTAGCACCACACGTCACACATGAGTGATGTGTATTTCTTTCTTTCTTATAATCTCGCATAAAAAACGTTATCACACTATCACATGGTAAGTGTTATTTTTTTCGTAATCCAATTTACGTCTTGGTGTTTACCATACGTCAAAGTGATTTTTTGCTCAAATGAGCATTGAGGAGGTGAGCTCATCTTGGATTTTACGACCCTGAGCCAGTTGTGAAAATTACACATTCCTATGGCGGGGGTGAGTATCCTTAAGAAAACCACTAATTGATTTCCCCACAAAGCGGTACCTATTTTATCGGCCTAGGAGGGATGATGGCTTGAATCAACCTGAACAACCAGGATTTGAATTCACAACCTTTTGATTGCGAGCCACCCACTCTACCGCTGAGCCACGTGGCTGGTTTGCCTATTGATGTGCTGCCTATGGATGTGCCGCCCGTGTATTTATGGCGAACGCAATTGTTAACTCCTCACACCGACCTGCGTAAACCCGAGATAGCTCCTACGAAGGCGACTGCGAATGGTTTAAGTCTCAGGACGCCTCATACAAACCGGAGTTTCAAAGGTGGCTCCTGTGTTTCCCAAGCGTAGAGAAGACAGAGCAACAATTGCGATGAAGAAGATACAAAGATTTGTCCGGGGCGGCCTTCCAGGCGTCCACGCAGGTATCATGGCAGGTGATGTCATGATAATGCGCCTGGCCTAATTCGGATTGAGACCTCTGCCACCAACTGGGAACCCAATTATGTCAATTACTCCACCCTCTTCACAGCCTCGCCGTTACTTACGAAGAGGGGGGAGCTCATTGATGGCACTACCAGGTTAGCTGCCGTGTTTTCGGTGGGACCGATGGCAAGGTTTCCACATCTTCGCGGCAAGCTGCACGTTCAGCAGCGAGGGGGTCTCCAACTCCTTATCAGGATAGGCAGCAATTGCCAGATCACCCGTGACGCAACATGTGGTTAACCATTCGGGAGCCATCGTCCATTGACTACAGCTAGCCATCGAGCAGTCTTCCATTGATTCTGTTCCAGAAGAGAAAAAACATGGTACAGTCATACTATGGGAACCTCATTTGCCAGTAAAAATATGATAATTGTTTTTTACGCTTCTATCTGGCAACAAAACTGACAGCTTTTTACAAGGAGTCATGTTTGCATAGACCGCAATACCTGCAGTCATAATACAAACAAAAAACATAACTCTGATAATGTGCACTGTCCTTGAAGTTGATTGGTCCACACCCGAGACAGCTTTCCTTAGAGCCTAGTCTCACATGGGTTGGACCAGATGACGCCAAAAGGCGCACAACTCAAAGACAATGCACCATCAGAGTATGAGCTCGGGGCAAGCATCTACACTATGGGAACCTCATTTGCCAGTAAAAATATGATAATTGTTTTTTTACCCTTCTATCTGGCAACAAAACTGACACCTTATTACAAGGAGTCATGTTTGCATAGACCGCAATACCTGCAGTCATAATACAAACAAAAAACATAACTCTGATAATGTGCACTGTCCTTGAAGTGCATTGTCTTTGAGTTGTGTGCCTTTTGGCGTCATCTGGTTCAACCCATGTGAGACTAGGCTCTAAGGAAAGCTGTCTCGGGTGTGGACCAATCAACTTCAAGGACAGTGCACATTATCAGAATTATGTTTTTTGTTTGTATTATGACTGCAGGTATTGCGGTCTATGCAAACATGACTCCTTGTAAAAAGGTGTCAGTTTTGTTGCCAGATAGAAGGGTAAAAAAACAATTATCATGGTACAGTCATGCGAAGTTTCTCGAACTCCATGGTCAAACACAGTTGTGAATAACTGTTGAAGCTAAAGAACGTCCCTTATGTACCTGCAAGTGCACAAACAGCTCTTACTCCCAGCCAAGTGACTTTACCAATCCAAAAGCCCTGGTCTGTGAACGCTCTTCTAGGCCTTCACCAGGTCTTTGACGATGTGCCGTGGTGAATGTAACCAGACGCGAACTGCGTTGACTTCCACATGAGTTAGAGGACAAAAAACAATCCAGCTCCCGTGTACTTCACAAGTTACGTATTGATTGTGTAACTTGATGTTACTTTATAAAAATGTTAAACTACATTGCTGCGCCCATTTATCACGACCCCATACTATGAGGTAGACTTTAAATTTTGACTTAAAACTTTCGTGATTGCAGTGACTTTACCGAAAGAACCAAAGAATAGGTAGACTTTACTTTGTGGAGTTGCCAAGATTCATAATTCGTGTGTCGCGGTGTCCTTACATGCCCAAGTGAATTCACATCTTGTGTGTTTCCTCTCAGCCCCTTCAGATTATCATTTCAGTGCCGCTTCAAAGGTCTGTGTATGCTCCTCGGGTTTTTGCACTCATGGAATTGGGGACGTGCACTCATTTCGTCCACACGTTAGGGAGTACCGGTTTCCAATGAGGGTCCTGCAGGTGACGCTTGGTCATTTGGGTTTGCAAACGAGGTCTGAGGATTATGACTCTTTGCTGCTCATGTGAATGCCACCAGCCCCCATGGACTTTCTAAAGTGGCGAATGAGAGCCGCTTATATAGAGCCATGGTGGTTACATCGCCGTTACTGCGATTTGTGTGGATCGTGATGTAAATGTCCAGCGATTTGCCAATTTGATGTTCTCATACAAATTACCATCCTCGATTCAATGACCGTGGCTAAGATCAGTGGCGAGCGATATCTAAACCGATCCAGGGCGCTCACCACCCCCTTCACCAACGCACACTGCTGGTCGGCTTGATGGACACTGTTTTAATGGGCAAATGCGCACCACCATTACAAATGACAAGAGGATGTCCTTTTCGTGTGGCGCTGCATGCAATGGCTTCGTCCCACCCCATCTCCATAATTCTGTGCGACAGTGTTTCTGCTCACCAAAGCAAAAAGTCACCACACTCGTGGATTTGAACGTACTCAATGTCCGTTCTAGAAATACAGTGTGAATGACTTAACGATACACAGCCACAGCAGCAATACAAGTTTCCCGCATGGCCTCATCCCATCCACCGCATTCATTCATTTATTTTATTTATTTTTTACAAACTCGATTCGGGAGGTAGGGGGAGTAGTGCATTGGTTGAGCGAATTGCGCTGTGAACCCGGCGAGCTAAATTCGATCCCCCGGCCGTGGCCAACACCATCGTGCGAGTGACGTTTGAACCGGTCCCTCCACACCCGCCCCCTTCAGCGACCCTCACTGACCAGCGCGTTGAAGTACGGTTAAAGAATTCCCATGACCGGTGTGGTTGACAAAGGGCCCGACAATCCTTGTTTAACAATTATGAGAAAACTGCAATAAAGCAGTTCACATTTAACTACATTTGCACAAAAAACTCATACATTTAAGTATATAGAATGTTGAAAACACTTCCAGGGCATCTGCAGAGACAAATATTGGAAACCGCTGCCCCCTGGCATTCACCCACGGCTTTGCCTGAGCTTGCAGCCTGCCGCGTCTTATGCAACGGGGTTGTGCGCTCACTCTCTGACGATTGAGCGGGGGGAACGGGTGTGTGCTGTGGGCAACCACTCTTGCAGTTGTGCTGCTCGTGGATTCACGAGCCTTTGACGCACAGCACGCGCTGTTCTTTTTTTCTATCTCTAACGAGATACTTGCTGCAAACATCCGCTGTGTGCGCTGTGCACTATTTTAAATCACAATATTCCACTGTGCAACGGTGGTGCCCATGCCCAGTAAACTCGGAACGCTGGCCCAACGTTGGGCCAACGTTGGACCTACATTGGACTAACATAGGCCCAATGTTGGGCCTAGGTTGGTTCAACGTTGGACCTACATTGGACTAACATAGGCCCAACGTTGGGCCTAGGTTGGTTCAACGTTGGTCCAACGTTGGGCCTACATTGGACTAACATAGGCCCAACGTTGGGCCTAGGTTGGTTCAACGTTGGTCCAACGGTGGGCCTACATTGGACTAACGTAGGCCCAACATTGGACCAACGTTGGTCCAACCAAACGTTCCAACGTTGCCCCAACGTTGGCACGTGTCCTGGATGACCCTTATAAGCAAATCAAAAGCACTGCGAGCATTTGCAAGTACATTGTTGAAGGCACAAACAAACGTTGGAAATAATCTAGATTTCATTGTCAAATTTAGCAATAATTACACTACAGAGAAAGCCTGCACAGTTACCATTGTATTTGCAGATACTTTATTGGTTAATTGTTTTGAAATGTATCAAATAACTTGTAAGAGTAGAGTAAACCGGCCACTTTTGGCCTAACGTTGCAAGTTCACTGAGACCTCGGTGCACACACCTCTGCATTGTGCTCTCCCGTCGACCCGTCTGCTGTGCCGTAGACAGTATTCGAATGCATCGCACGACTCTCGCAATACTTGAAATTCTTACGGATCTACAGAAGCGCTGCACATTTTAACAAACGTTTGTGTGCTACATATTGGGCAGCTTTACAACGAAAACAAATTCATAGATGGCAATACGTATTTACAGCTGCTGTTGTACAGTAAACGCGATGTGCATGTGAAATGTATGCTTCGGTGGTAAACATGCAACGTTCGCCCAATGTTGGTCCAACGTTGGTCCAACATTGGGCCAACGGTTCCAATCACATGCCGATGTTGGTGGAACGTTGCATCTTTACGGATTTCCTGTTGATGATTAAATATTAATCATTATGCTCTGAGTAATAGAGTACTCGTTTTAAGATGCAATCAAGCAGGCATGCTGATGACACAGATCATCTGGACCATGATAAAATGAAAATAATTATCATAAATACATCACGACATCCTGAAGTGAGCAGGCTTCGTGTCATTTAACAGAGACACCAGCCACAGAAACTCGTGCAGATGCCGGTGTAAAGCCAGGCCATGACATTGAGATCAATACCGCCCACCCTCTGGAAGCAGATGTCACTTCGAGCAAGGGAAAGGAGGAAAACCCTCTCCCAAAGAAAAGCGAAACTTGTTCATTTGCTGAAGTGCCTTCCGGTGGAGAAGAAGAAGAGCGTGAGTTCGCATTGGAACAAGACGCCATGCGTGGATTTAAGACGTCTTCCTTCACAGGCATTAAAGTAGACGCCCGTGACGGCGGTGACCTCGAAGGAGCGGCAGTCTCCAGTGAAACCGCTTCCTCTAAAGCAGAGGGCGCTGTAACAGGGGACGGCGTTATCATTCGCGAGCCTGAGGTCGCTAAAGAAATTACGATTCCGGATCGCAAAGACAGAAGCGCAGAAAATGCAGAGGACTTCAAATTGCTGCCAACCATGGAACGAGTCGAAACCACTGAGATCCTGAACCCCACTGAGATCCTGAACCCCACTGAGATCCTGAACTCCACTGAGATGATGAAGCCCACTGAGATCCTGAACCCAACGAAAGATCAGAGCTCGGTGGATGAAGGCCAGGGTCCTGCGTCGTCTGGATTCACGTGCGATGACGACACGGCCACGCATGACCCAGAACTGTCCACAAACACTTGCGTCGACTCCAACGTGTCGTTTGCTGAGCATCAGGTGCATTCTGTTCATATGGAATCGAACAAAGTCTTTCAAGATAAAGTATGTCTGAATACTAAGGTTGAGAATCGTGACGAATTACATCGATTCCTGGAACAACCGGACGCAGAAATAAACAACAAAAAGGCACCTCCTAACATCATTGTGAGTAACTTAACAGAAGTTCCAAACGAGGAGGAAGAGGAGAATGCTGCTTGTGTTGTTGAATCTTCAGTGCACTCTGATGGCTTCTGTGAAGAGCAGTTTGAGGGACCTGACTCTGAGAGCGAATGCCACGGGAAGGCTCCGGCTGCGGACAAAATCCCCGACGATTGCGAAGTGTCGCACGACACCTCAGAGGACGCCCATCACGCAGCGGACGGACCGGCGGCACTCTCACCCCAACGTCACACCTCACCTCCGTGCTCCGCAGCTGGCGATGGAACCAAGCGTGACGGCGAGTACCTGTCATTCCACCAGGAGTACAGTCGGCAGTCTTCTCAGGATATACCAGAAATACTTGAACTGAGTCGTGAGGAGTACGTCCCACAGTCACCTCCATCCTCTTGCCCCCCAGATAGCGATGCCAAGGAAGAACACAGGTTCGTACCCGAAGTTACGAGTGCCGGCGATGAGAAGCTTTCAGAAAACAGCACTTACCCTGACCACTTTATCACCGAGTATCCCACAGGAGCTTCTCCCGAATGCTCGTTCGGCAGCAACTACTCGGCCATCTGCCCTGCGCTGTCACCTCCAAAAAACATTGGCCCTGAAGTGTCTACAGTTGATTCGTTTTTGGCCCCCATTGATGTGCCCGGGCCTGAACATGAAGCGGACAAGTATGAAGATCTACCAAAGCAAGAATCCAGTAATGAAACTGCAGAGGGAACTGAAGCCAGTGTTCATTTAAAAATCGAGGGCAAGGGGAGTCCTGCGGAAGGGGCGCACGTGACGCCGCCCGATGACCTTGCCCCAGCACTCCACGAGCACGCAGAATGCTTGGGGGGATCGACCTTGTCCTCCAGCAGGCGCGAAGCCGAAGGCGAGATGGACCCGGAGACGAAAGAGCAAGCGGTGGCCGCAGTGGTAGCGGCGATTCCTTCGGAAGCAGGCGGTCCTCAGGGGGGGCCGCCTGCCGTGGAACACGTCAGCAGGCATGAGCATGCGAGCGCGGCGGCCAGTTCAGGGGCGCTCAGTCAAGTGGAATGCGCCGCGGTGGTGCCCAAGACGACTTGGCACAAAAGGCCCCTCGAAGTGCCCATCGCCAGTTTAAGCGATGGCACTGACAGTTCACGTAATCTCCGGGGGGGCAGGGTCTGCATCTCACAAAGCGAGGGCAGAGACGATGAGCTTGATAGGCCCTCGGAAACGACGGCCGGGGTCCTGCCGGATGAACGTAATGAGGGCAGACGTGGTTTGACCGAGACTGTGACAGAATCTAGCGAATGTAGTAGTAGTGACCTGGACGAGGGAGAATTCAAGTGTGAGCGAGAATCGATGCCTGCGTGCGTTGCTGACATCACAAACGACACATCTGAATTGGAAGACTTTGAAAAAAACGAAAATGCGATCATACAGGACGGAGGCAATGAGGAGGCTGCTTCGACCGATATCATCGGCACGTCGGTCACTTCTGAAGCGCTTGGAGGAGATGCGGGACATCTCGTCTCCTCCTCCAGCAGCAGCGATGACGACGACGTTGAATCAGAACGCAAAACCACTGCTGCCGAGTCACTTCAGCGGGAGCGTGCAGTTGCCGACGACCGGCCAGGAGAAGCGGTTGGCGCAGAGGTGAAAAGTGAATTTCCACAGGACCCACCTATGCAAGACCAACAGGTCCCCATGGCAACGGAAGTGGTGGAGTCCGTGATCATGATCGAGGAGGACATCCTCACCGTCATCCAGACGACCACGGTGGAGACGGAGGAGCTCACGGCAGACGAGGCAGACTTTAGCCTGTCCGAGGCACTCGACGAGCCGTCCGAGCGGGATGTGGCGGAGCGGCGAGCCGACAACGCGACGGAGGTGGACGTGGACACGGAGGACCTCAGCGTGGCCACCGACGTCATATTCTCAGATCTGTCACTAACTGAAAAGACTGCACGCTGTGACGACCGAGGTAATTGGGCGCCCGCCCGTCCACGGCGGCCACATGCACGCGCACACGCACGTACCCGGGGGGGGGGGAGGGGGGCATAACCATTCATCGCGGTTCCTCTAGCCGTCCAGCGCAGCATTTTCACGACTTGAATCATGGCGATTCGATTCAAGAACCACTTAGTTGTTGAAATTGTAGTGAAATTATTGGAATTTAGCAGCTTCTAGCTGCTACAGCTATCATATGAGCCTGTTACATACAATATACTGTATATAAATCAAATGTATTGCTTCCTACACACCTAGTCTTTGCATGTCTCATCAGCTTAGACAATTAATAATCGATGTTAATCGATTAATCATTACACCACCATTTTGGCGTTAACTACCTCGCCTGGTAGACAGGAAGTCGTGGGCTCGATCCCGACCCTGACGCCTGCTGTATATTTGGAGTTTGCATGTTCTCTCCCGTGGTCGCATGGATTTTTTTTCAGGACCTCCGGTTTTTCCCTCCACATATAGAATCAACATCATGTGTTTAGAGTATTTGGCTGCTATAAATTTCCACATGATCAGCCACTTCGTTGAGCTATCATTTGTGATGGCCAGGTAGCTCGTATTGTAACATACAAAATTATTTTTCAATTAAATGTGTCACATTTAATGAATGTCTTAATTGCCTGACAGGTGAAAATGCCAGAGATGCTGCAACAGAGGCTGCGCGAGGGGATTCCCGTTCGATGCCCGCTCGCGAATTCGCAGCGTGGCAACACGATCAGAGGAAGCCGGTCAAAGCCCTCGATAGAAGAAACAATCCATCGAAAATACCGAGCTCGCGTAAAAATCAAGACCCCAGGCCTGACCCACAGGACAAGAATAAGAAGAAAGGTTCTCCTTACCATCATAAATATAATTGCGCATTCGCAGCACGTATGTATGCATGTGCGTTGAACTTCTTACGCGCCGTTCGCAGCCAACCGTGAGAATCGGAGGTGTGCGGAGGAAGGACAACAAACTAAACACACAAAAAGCTATTTTTAAGAAATGAGTTTTCAATCCAGCAACGTTCGCCGGTCGTCGATATTATTGTGCGTCAGTTGAGTCGTTGACGGGGGGTTTCGTTGTGCGATTGAAAGCCTGCGTGCGCGTGTCTCTCCGTGTTGCCGACACAAGCATCAGGTAGGAGCGCAGAGCCCACGAAACGAGCCGTCGTTCGTCTTAGAGCACCCGCCCGGAGGAACGGCGCGGGCGATGCCGAAGTGTCGCACGGTAGACGGAGATCGAAAGGTGATCGACGACGCGTGGGGTCCCCCCCCCCCCCACCATCGGGTTCCAAAAACGTCGTCGTCGCGTCCTTTCGCTTTAATTTCTTGCATCTCATGAAATCTGTGTTTGTGTTCTGTCAACCCTCCGTTTTATACCGTGCGCCTTCTTACGTTCAATTTGCCTTTCCTGCAGGATTCACCGTGATGCACATTGCCCTGCCGTGGCTTTGTTTACCATGAACCCTGCAGCTCCTTCTGTCTTTAAGTTGCAGCAAACGCTGATGTGACAATTCACAAACAGTCGCCACGAGTTTGCGCTTTTGCACGATATTTTCATTTGCCGTGTTCCGAGTGTGTGTGTTTTTGTGCTGGTGCGTTGAGGGTTTATTTGGGTTGACGTTTGCTGTGCTTATTCGCTAATTTTGCCATTCGCTAATTTTGCAATTCACTAATTTCGCCATTCACTAATTTTGCCATTCGATAATTTCTCTCTCTTTATGTATGTGCCATGTCCTTTCTAAAGGAAGTCGGATATCATGGACTTTCAACTTAGTTCTGTCCATGATATTATATACTCAAGAAATGTTGCATAATACTCCCAGTTGCAGCCAATTGTTCAAATGTCTGATGCACTTAAGTCGCTGTCTTTCCCGGCTTCTTTTACCTATTGTTGTCCCGGTCAAAACATTACATTCAGTCTCTTGTTTTCTCATTACATGCCATAGAAATCTAACTTGCCTGTCAATTATTCTCGTACTTTTTCTGGTTGTGTATCTGCTGCTATCCGTAATGCATGTGTGTTACTCATCGTGTGTCCATGAAAAGTTGCAAATCCTTAAAAAACACATTCTTGTTGCTTTTAGTTTGCTGATAGGATCTTTGTTATTGTCCAGCTTTCATTTACTACTAATTTACTAAATAGAAGATGTTTAGTTAATGTTCTACCCAAATGAGCATAAAGGCAGTGCTTACCTCCTGTTTACAGCCCAGAGCCAGTGAGGACATTCCCTATTATTAAAGCAGCGCTGTGGTATATCTATAGTAGTATATCTATAGGACAACCACTGTGGACTTCCTCACAAAATTGGTACTTATTTAATCGACCCCAGAGAGATGGTGGGCTGAGTCAACCCCCAACTCGGAGTTTAACTCTTAACCTTTCGACTGTGAGCCACCTGGCTGGGCTGTTTGTTGAAGCAACACATTTATAGGTTCATCCTCTTCGTCGTTCATGCCACCTAGCATCATCTAAGTATACGTAACGGGTGCTTTGTTATTTAAAGCAAGAGAAGCTGCATTATGTATCCGCGCGATGGTATCTGTTTTTATTAATTAATTAAATTTGTGGTTTTTCTGTAACCTTTATATTTTGTCACTTTTGGAAAGTTACGAGAACGGAAAACTGGCATTCGTCCGGAACAAGCAGTCCCACAAAACACCGCAAGGTAACCTCCCTGCGGGAGTCTCATCAGCTGCACACGCTCCTCTTCCATCCAACGAGAGAAATGAAACACAATTTTTTTTATTTTACCGGGTAAGGCCCCACTGAGCTACATGGACCTGGCGATCACAAATGGATAGCTCAACGAAGTGGCTTATCATAATGTGGAAATTTACATGAGTAGCTAAATACTCTAAACACGTGATGTTGATTACTAAATGTGGAGGGGAAAAAACGGAGGGACCCGGAGAAAAATCCACGTGGCCACGCGGAGATAGACACGCAAACTCTAAATATACAGCAGGCATCAAGGTCGGAGATCGAACCCACGACCTCCTGCATACAAGGCGAGGTAGTTGACATCTCACCACGCGGGGCCCCAACGAGGGACCAGGTAATGAGGGGGTAGAGAGAGGCTTGCTGTGGCTCTGCCGTGAGTGGGGCTGCGCAATGGCTGTGATAATAATGAGAAGCTAGGAGCAAGACGTTGCTGTACACTTCCAGTCAATAGCATTGAGAGCATGCATGTACAGTATGTCGACCTTCATACGCACCGTACGTGGCCAACCGTCCTAACCGAAGATGTGGGGGAAGGACAACAAGCTAAACACAAGCAGTTCTCAAGAAGTTAGTTTTAAATCCTAATATTGGAAGAAAGAGTGGTCCAGACGGCCACAAAAGCAAATCTGAAAGCGCGTGATGCGGTGACCGCCTTTGTTCGATAGTTGAGCCAAAAGCCGCTGCAGCGAGGATAACCGGAGTTTGCGACATGGTTTATTCTCCTTGACGAGCTCAGTATGAGTTGTACAACACGGGTTTGTGTAATACAGCATTGTCATCATCGACATCAACAGCCACGATCATGATCGGATATGCCAGATAACATCCACATGTTGTAAACAGCAAGTCAGCAAGTCAAATCCAGGTGTCCTGCATGTACCCAGTGATTCACTCCGCCTCCTGCTCCTTAGCCTTACCAGCCGACGCCATGGCTGATAGAACCAAACCTGTTGCAGATAGGAGGGGGGGGGGGGTCACAGCTGAACAACCATACTTCATTGCGTTGGTGCAGGTATCGCCTGAGAAGGGAATGGACACAGTGGTCTGTGAACAGTGCTCTTAGCCCGGTGCTTTTCACCCTCTGGGCGCTCGCTCCACGCCTCTGCATCTTCAAATTCAAAATGAGGCCTCCTCATGCAAGACTCCCAACCTCCATGTTAGGGGCACCGTGGTTTGCGATATGTTAACTACCTCACCTGGTGTATAGGAGGTCGTGGGTTCGATCCGGACCCTGCTGCCAGCTGCTGTATATTTGGAATTTGCGTGTCTCTCTCCCCGTGGTCGTGTGGATTTTTCTCCGGGCCCTCCGGTGTTTCCCTCCACATTTAGAAACGTGCGTTTAGAGTATTTGGCTGCTATAAATTTCCATGATGATGAGTCACTTCTTTTGAGCTATCATTTGTGGCCAGGTTGCTTCTGAAAAAGAGATTTGTAGCTCAGTGGGCCTTACCTGGTATAATAAAAAATAGTTTATTTTAGTTTTCTATACTGTATCATAGAAACCACCATTACATGTTAACTATAGTGAGAATAAACCTAGATATATTTCTCCGTCAGCCTCGGACTATCAGAGAAGTGTGCAGTTTATTGCAGTAGATCTCACTACAAATCAGTTCCTGCCACCCGAAACCCAAGATGCCATTTCCCAGACTCGGGACAAACCTGGACAGGTGGCAACCCTGATGAGATCACTCTCATTTTCACATGTAAGGACGTATGTTGAACTTCCTTCGCGCTGTACGTAACCAACCGTACTAATCGCACGTTTGATAATCAAGTGACAGGCTAATGGCATTTGATGGAATGCTGAAACGTCGTGTGCTTGTTATAGAGTTAACTCTGGTTATCCTTGGGCAGAAAATTTCTGGTTATGGATGAACCGCGCTCATTCGCACCTTTCACACGCCCTGGTTAATTGACCAGCTGTTCCTCACTCGAGGGTGCCCATGTGACTGCAGAAACGTCTGCAAGTAAACCGGTTACTTGGATGAAGCAATGAAAACAGATGGCGCATTCTACATCTGCACCCCCAGTCTCGCGAGCTAGACATTAAATACGCGCTACAACCAACTTCACGTATGCTTTGTATTTCTCCATTATTTAGAGTATTTGGTTGTTATAATTTCCACGTGACAAGCCATTTCGTTGAGCTATCATTTGTGGCCAGGTCGCTTCTGAAATAGAAGCTGATACCTCAGTGGGCTTTACCTGGTAACATTTCATAGTTAAGTCTTTACGTGTAATTTGTTTTAGTGATTTGCTTACCTTTCCTATACTTTTCACTCCTTTAGTATTTTCGTATTATTTGATGTTGTAACGTTCTGACGTCACGCCCCTACTGGACATCTGTGAAAAAAAGAGCTTCATAGCTCATCGGATTCCTCCTCCGGCAGTCTAAATCAATATTCTGATCCTGATTCCGATTATCCGGACCACTGCTGCCCTCCCTCCCACCCTCCAGTTCCCATGATACCGGACAAATCTCGAGTTGGCTGCAAAAGGCAGCGGGGCAGAGCCTAAAGCTGGGAAGATTTAATTATGTCTTCCATTGTTACCATTTGTTCCATCTGTGTGCGTCGGCATACAACCCTGCGATGTAACACGGACAACGTTCTCCTGTTGTTGTTGCTTGCCCGTTTGCCGCGCACCTTCTTTTCTTTCACGTAAAAAAGAAAATGCATTGAAATAATTTTTGAAGATGTGAAACAGTCACTTTTCTTTTGTCGCACGCTCCCCACAGGCAGGGGTCCTGGAAGAATCATCCCAAAGTAACCCAGGGCACCCATCCAGCATGTCCCCGTCAGCCTACAGAGCCAGCGCCAGGTCCTTCTCGGTCACCCCCAAGAGGCCGACGAGTGAGTAACGGCCCATGACGCTCCGCCAGCACCCCCTCGTTCACGGCTCACGCCCTGGGGTGAAGCGCGTTGAATTGTGCGTCAGTGCATTGGTGTGTATTGAATCTATCACGCGGTGGTGCCGTAGTGTAACGGTTAGCGCTACGCTGCGCTACGGAACCGGCGACCCGAGTTCGATTCCGGCTCACGGCCAACACCTGTGACGATTGTCTAAATGGGAACTGGGCATCCACTAGGTCGATTCAGCCTCAATTGAGTATCTGGCATGGTGTGTAAAGATCACCATTTGGGAGACAAAGACAGCCGGGCGTGGTGCTGGCTACCCACCCCCTGGTGTGCCGTGCCAGCCTTCATAGGTGCTCGCTAACAGCACTTGCCCCAACAGTCTGTTCAGGCTATACAGGGGATCTTTGTCTTTGTTGAATATAGAAGGTTGTACAGGGTGTTTTAAAGAGATGGACCCGATTTGAAATCGCTATATCTCTGTAACCACGAACCACCCATGAATGAAACTATTATCACTTGAAAGGGCGGGGCATAGAGAGGGCGGGGTATAGAGAGGGCGGGGCATAGAGTTTCAAATGATTACGGATTCAGTCTTGCCGAACTGCAGAACGCAAAACGCCTTGTGTTGCGGGGTTGCCATTTTGCGAATGACTGAGGCTAGGGGCTGTTTGCGCTAGATGCCTCTCCCAGTGCACAAACAGCCCCTAGCCTCAGTCATTCGCAAAATGGCAACCCCGCAACACAAGGCGTTTTGCGTTCTGCAGTTCGGCAAGACTGAATCCGTAATTGCGGTACAGTGTGCGTTTCAACGGCGTTTTGGCATTGATCTGCCAATATCAAAGAGCATGGTGGCACAAAAGACCGGGTTTTTGTGCCACCTTTAGCAACTAATCTGGATGAGCTCAAAAAACAGAATCACGGCAACGAACACTTTGAGAGGCGGTTGGGACGAATTCAACTATCGTCTCGATGTTGTCCCTACAGCAGGTGCACATAGAGCATTTATAAAATGGTTAGTAAAACTTGATAACTCATTAAACCGTTTGCAACTTTTTGTGTAATTGTAACATGTTGCCATCGTGAAAATACTGCTTTGAAATTGGGTCCATCTGTTTGAAACACCCTGTATACCCAAGGCACACCACGGGAAGGGGAGTAATCAGAATAAAGGTTATTGGGTACTGCATAATATGTACTGTGTATTACCATATCTGCATAATTCATTATAATTGATATTATTACATTACCCCCCCCGCCCCCTATGATCTTCACACCTGATAGGCACACATTGATCACATCATCTTGCTCTATTTATGAACGGAAGTGGGAAGACTTTCTCACAATTCTGGAAAATTGCCTGATGAAGCTGGTCGTGATCACCGGCCGAGATGTTACAGTACTCAAAGTGTTCTGGGTTGACTAATTGTCACGTTTTCTGTTTGCATGACAAACCCTTACAAATTGGCTGTGTCGGATTGTGGCGGGTTTAACGACACATTCATATTAACACGATCTAAACCATAAAACCCTTATTATGAATAATATTGGTCACAAAAGCCTATTACTACGTGTTAAACGGTGTAGAGTCAGTTGTTGCAAAAAGGCAGCAGACGGGAGGGCGGGGGGGGCAAGGTGATCGGTAAAGTGAGTGGATGCCGGGTCATGGTGAGCAGCAGGAATAACAAAGGGGAGGGGGGAGGAGGGGCAGTGAGAGGAGGAATGAGCGGTCCAAGACGTCGGGGACGATCATGGGAGGAGTGAAAAGGGGGAGAGGAGCGAACAGAAGTGAGCAGCTGCACGAAGGAGCAGCGTTTGTGTTTTTTTACAGAGAGGGATGAACGCTGAGATTTATAAGTGCAAGGGGTGACCAATAAGGTCTGACTTGGTCTTTAACAAGGTAGGGCACCGACGAGGAGTTGACAGGTGTGAGTCACGTGACTTGCGGGAGGCTTGAGAGACTGAACGCGACGACGACCGGCAGCGGGCAGCCCGCTGGGATTTAGTGGCTCCCGCTGTCCCTCACAGCAACGCGCGCCCATCCGTTGAACGACTTTTGTAACGGACCTTTGGCATGCGCTGGGCCGATTGCAAATTGCTGAGCGGAATATTTCAGCCCCTGGGCCGATAAGCCGACTTAGCCAAATTGTGGCGGAGTCAAAGGCCGTTTTTGTTTGCTTCTTATTATTTTGACCTTGTTTGCAATAAAATTACATCTCGAACAAATGACACCTCATTCAAAACATGCATACTTGGTCACCTTTCATGTCGATTCACTCGCAAACTTTTAGAAAAAACATGTTTGTCCTTAAAAGATTAAGCAAATTAATTGCTGATGCTGCATTGGCACAAGGACAAATTGCAGGTAAACTCAACACATTCATTCATAACACCGTAGCCTTAAAAAAATATAGACAAAAGGCGACGTTTCGGGCGATGGCCCTTCTCTACAGTGCAATGGAGGTCCACCTGTCTCAGCCTTGAGCAGTGCTCTACTGTCCAGCAGCCTTCACCCCGCACGAGCACTCGCCACACTCCCTCCCACCGCAAGCCCCGTGCTCACGTTACGCAGCCTTATAGCTCCTCTCCTTCCGAAACTTCTAGAATCTCTCCTCACCTCCGCCCCAAGTTCCCTCCATCATTCATCTCCCAACCCCCCTCTCTCTCTCTTGACCCCAAATCCTCTCCATTTCCCATTCTTCCTCTCCCGTTCTTTTCATTTCGAATTTCCTGGCCAATCCCCTGGCGCTTTACTCATCCCCGCACTTTGCCGAGTGGCTGTCCGAGCGGTCAATCAGGGCTCTCCGCCTTTACTTGCTGCTGGCACCGGCCACCAGATTCCGCCTCGTGCCTCCCAGCATCGGTAACTCCTCTGGTGGCCCTTCAACCCGGTGGATTCCTCCAGTCTAATATTCCTATAGTCTAAACAACTAAATAGATTCCTAATTAAACACTTTGACCTCACTTAGTGCTCGAGATGCGCTCCTGAAAAAGTGAGCGCTAATTGTCTCGGCCTCGCTGTGCGCTGCGTTGCACCACTATCCGAGTATATAATTTCGCATTCAATAAACCTTCAGAGCCAGGGTGAACATCCGACTCCAAACGTATTTAATGACTTGAACGAGGTAAAACTGATGGAAAAACACAGCACAAATACAGCATATGTTAATACTTGGAAATATCAATACAATGAATGAACACTACAGCATCATAACATTGTCTTAGATAACCTGAAACTCAACAATAGATCCTGGATGGACCAAGCACCTACATTAGTACTGAACAGCTATACAAGAGAATAAGCTACTGTGTTAAGTAAGGGCACATCGTGTAATCATCACACTGCACCCCAAATTTACAGCACTGCATATAACACTGAACTGTGTATGATACATTTTGTCATCCTTGCTCTCAAGATCGCAATAAGGTTACATGGGTACAAGTACGACTCGACTTATTCAATTACAAGTAACATTCACAAAAAGGCAAGTTGCAGGCTTCGTTGTTAACTAGGCCTCTTATTTATCATAACAATTTAACTGCATTATAGAGGCATTTACAGCATTATAACGGTCATTCTAACATTGAAGTATTGAATGACGGCAGGAAACTCCTTGACGGGTAACACACTTTTTATTAAATCTTGACTTGTCACTATACAACGAGTGGTCTCTATTCCTCAGACTACACACACTTCACTTGACTCGTGTAGCATCTATTCCTCCGGCTACACACACTTCACTTGACTCGTGTAACATCTATTCCTCTGGCTACACACACTTCACTTGACTCGTGTAGCATCTATTCCTCCGGCTACACACACTGCATTTGACTCGTGTAGCTTCTATTCCTCTGGCTACACACACTGCACTTGACTCGTGTAGCTTCTATTCCTCCGGCTACCTTAACGCCCGTGAAGCCTACAGGCCCACCCCTGCTTGGGCGTGGGCCACAACCTTCGAGTCCCACGAGCCGGCTCTCTCACGGACGTTCGGCTCCGGGTCCCAGGGTTCCGCCTCTTCCTCCGTCTTCCGTCTTCGCTGGTACTCTTCCCCCCCGTGTGCCTGCGCGCATCCCCTTATATAGTCCCCGCTCACGGGAGACGGAGTGTATGCGGACCTCGACGTGAGCATCGCTCCTTAGTTGACCAATCACGCTGCGCTGTTCCTACGATCCGTTTTCCCCAGCGCGTGTTACCACTACACAACCAATCACGCCGTGCTGCCACACGATCACTCCCTCTCAAGCGCGTCACCGGCACACAGCCAATCACCACCACACAACCCATGACCCCGCGCTGACCCCTGATCCCCCACCGTCAGCGCGCGTCACCAACACACACAGCCAATCACTACGCGCTGACACACGATCCCTACCCCAGCGCGTATCACCACTACATCACCCCCTCCCACATAGCTCGCAGCCGGCCCGGCTGCTAAACAACAACACAAGAAACCCCACCCCCCTAGTGTGCCCCGTAACGCAACAACAACACAACAATAACAACAACTTATGTACAAATCGACAACCAACGCAATAAAAGTCAACAACAACACCTAGATAAGAAGCTATGTACAGCCCGACGAACAACACAATAAAAGCGAATTCCAGAAAATGAACGCGTCCAGTGTCTCTGCGACCACATGCAGTGACGAGGCGCTCCGGCCGCCTCGACTCCTCAATCGGTAGGTCATAACAAGCGACCTAGCGCGAGTCCGCCTGGCCGGTCCGTCGTATGGCACGGGACGCTGACGACCGTCCGGTGGCTCCGGCAGCTCTGGACGGCGCAGATCGGGCCTGGAAGGACCGGTCGCGCCGTGAAGATCCGGCCGCCGGTGGTCGGCAGCTGTCAGTTCCGAGACACCTGGGAGCGGATCAGGCGGAGACACGTGAGGATCAGGCAGAGACATTTCCCCCCTTTGGTCGTCGGTCACGTCACATGCTCGGCCCCCACGACACAAAGGGAGGCCATATGGAGGCGAGAACGGTTTCAGTCGGGAGGGGTGGACGTACCAACGACGCTTTCCCCATTTTATCTGAACGCACTGGGGGCGTGCAACCCGCACGACCTCCACGGGTCCCCGCCATGGCTTCAACAATTTAGGCGACGTAGCCAAAGGTGCCTGAGGGCAATGCAGCCAGGCCCTATCACCAGGTTTCCAGTCGTGCACGGACACCTTCCGTGCACGCAACCGCTCGTTTGCAATTTGGCGAGCCCGCGAATTAAGCCGTGCGGCCTCCCTTGCCTCTGTCAGCTTATGGATATTAAATTTAATATGTTCAGCCAATTTCGAATTTGTTCATGGTGCGGGCAGGCCCAGCTGCGTTTCCATGGGCGGGTCGGCTTCCCGACCGTACATCAGATAGAATGGGGAAAATCCCGTTGCTGAATGGGGGGCCATTCTATACGCGGCGAGGACCCCCGGGACCTGCAGGTCCCAATCAACATGTGCCTCACACACCTGCTGGCACAGCATAGAAGTCAAAGTCCTGTGGAGTCTCTCCACCATCCCATCCGTCTGTGGGTGGTACGGGGAGGTACGCACCTTCTTAGTACCCAATAGGTCGCACACCTCTTGCAGCAATTTACTTGAAAAATTTTTCCCTTGGTCGGTCAGCAAGCGTTCGGGAGCCCCCTTGTCCAGGACGTAGCCCTGGACAAAGGCGTCTGTCACAGCCGCCGCCGACTGGTTGGCAAGTGGCCACGCCATAGGCCACCGGGTAAAATATTCGACACCCACCAACAGGTACCTATTACCCCTAGGCGTGACTGGAAAAGGCCCCAAAATATCGAGCGCAACGAGCTCATTAGTGCGCGAGACCTGAATAGATTGCAGCGGTGGATTAGATGCCACGGGTGGTGGTTTCCGTCTGGCACAATCAACACATCCCTTTAGAATATTTACCACGTCACTCCCCATCCCCGGCCAATAATAGTCACGCTGAAGCAGAGCAAGCGTTTTGTTTACTCCCAAATGCAAGAGGCGTTCATGTGCAGCCAGGACAACTTTCCCCCTCATAGCGGAAGGCACCACAAGTGCGTGCCGCCGGGACAAACTATCCCATCTCATTAATAGGCCTTGCTTAAGTACCCAGGAGCCAGTTCGCTCACAACCCTCCTCGGGGCCCCCCACCCTGCGGCGCAACGCCAGCAGGGAGCTGTCTTCCATTTGGAGACGGCCCCACTCAATCAGCGACAGTGAGAGTAGCGAGTCCTCTCCCTCAGGGACAGCGGGAACATCCCCGATTGGTGCACCCGCAGTCGCAGCCAACGTCCCCATACCTTCCCCAACTGTCGGTTTACAGCGCGCCGATCCCGATAAGCACGCACATTTGTGACAAGGCGACAATCGCGACAGGGCATCGGCGTTTGTGTGGCGCAACCCCTTACGGTATGTAGTCGTGAACTGATAGTCCTGGAGGACTTCCAACCACCGTGACAATTGGCCCGAGGGTTGGGCGACCCTCAATGAATACTGAAGCGCCGCGTGGTCCGTCCGGACCGTAAAGTGACGGCCATATATATACGGTCTAAACTGTTGTACAAAAAAAACAATAGCAAGCAGCTCGCGACGGGTGACGCAGTAGCGCTGCTCCGCCGGTGACAATACCCTGCTACCATAGGCGACCACCCTTTCGACCCCTCCAACGACTTGCGAGAGCACCCCCCCAATGCCCGTGTTGCTAGCATCCGTGTCTAGCAAGAAGGGACTCGCAAAGTCAGGATAACGCAAGGGTGGGGCACCCACCAAGGCGTCCCGGAGGGAGCAGAACGCAGCCTCCTCCTCCGGTCCCCATCGGAACTTGATTCCTTTTGCCGTTAGAGCGTGCAAGGGTTTTGCAATGGTGGCGAAATGCTCAACGAATCGGCGGTAATAAGAAGCAAAGCCGATGAAACTGCGCACGTCAGAAACTGACGTGGGCGTCGGCCATGAACTGACACAGTCCGTCTTCGCGGGATCGGTAGAGATCCCCGAAGAGTCGACAATGTGGCCCAAGTATCTAACGGACTTACGAAGAAGGTGGCATTTGGCCGGTTTAAACTTTAAATTAGCCGATCGCATTCTCAAGAACACCTCTCTCAATCGCTGGAGGTGTTCCTCAAACGTCTTACTGAAAACAATGACATCGTCAAGGTAAATCAAGCACGTATCCCATTGCAAGCCCGACAAAACCAACTCCATAAGGCGCTGAAACGTCGCGGGAGCGGAATGAAGTCCCATGGGTAACCGGTTAAACTGGAACAGGCCCCCTGGAGTCCGAAACGCTGCCTTAGGTTTAGACTCGTCGTCGAGTGGCAACTGCCAGAATCCCGATAATAAATCAAGAGTCGAAAAATATCGCGCACCAGACAATGCATCGAGGGACTCGTCCATTCTGGGGAGCGGATACGCGTCAGCCACAGAGATATTATTCAGGCGACGGAAATCTACGCAAAATCGCAAGGAACCATCCTGCTTTTTAACCAGCACAATAGGTGCTCCCCAAGGACTGGAAGAAGGCGAAATAATGTCAGCTTCCAGCATATCGTTGACGGCCGACTGAACGTGTTCCTTCTCAGTAGGACTCAGTCGGAAGGGATTTTGCCTGACCGGTGCCGCATCGCCCGTTTCAATATGGTGGCGTAACAGGTTCATGCACCCAATGTCATACTTATGCTTACTAAACACATCAGAAAACTCTATCAGCAACGCCCGCAGCGCACCCAACTGTCCCGTTGACAAATCGTTCGAGTCCGCGCACAGCGAATCGACCCATACAAGGTCCTCCGTCGCTGTAATGTTCCCCGTGGGGCTCGGATCAACCTGCGCGACCAGCCGCTCTTCCGCAGGGATCCGTGCCGCGTGAGCTAGCACGGTGCCCTGCTGAATAACGGCCGGCCGCGACCCAGCGTTTAAAACCATCACAAACGGGTCCTTGTCAGCCCGAACCAAGGTGTGAGCCACCGACAAATCGAGACCCCCGACAGCCCTATTTGAAGGACCCAACAGCATGCCTTGTTCCGAGGTCTCCCCCACCCACGGTTTCCGCAACCGGAGGGGAATTAACATCTGTGAACCCGGGGGCACGTGCACGGTCTGTGTCGCTAACGCTTGTATCGTAGCGCACGCCGTCCGAATTTCAGTAGGGTTCGCAACGCTGATCGATGAGAATTTTAACGGGCATTTTAGCCAAAAAATCAGTGCCCAATAGACAAGGAACCGCCAAGGAAGAAGAAACGAAAACGGGTCCCGACAATTTTATATCTCCAATGCAAATGGACGCCCTAATCTGACCGATAATGCCCAACGATCCCCCATTAGCGGCGTAAAATGGCACGTCCACTGGGAGCCGCGGTCGACATTGGACGGGGAGAATGTTGTAAATGAGGTCCGATATAATAGTCGCCGACGCCCCCGTGTCCACTAACACCCTGACCTCGACCCCATCAATGAATCCCGTAACGACGGATGATCCCGCCGAGGCAGCCACTATTCTGTGCCCCAACTCCGACCATTCAATGTCCCCCCGGTCCCGGCCGAACCCCCCTCGCCGAACCGAATTCCCGAACCCTAACCGGCTCTCCTCCGCCGCAACGCGACGGCCCATGTGTGTCGTGCCCGTAGGCCGAGCATGTGAGGTGCCACGACTTGCCGGGGTTAGTAGGGACGACTTGGGGCCTTGGTCGTTGTCCAGCCGAGGTCCCATGGCGCGCTGACGTGGAGCGCGGCAACCGGACGCCACGTGGCCCCGGAGGCCGCAGTTATAACACGTGATGAGGGTCGTCGGAGATCTCGGTTGCTCCAGCTTGCGGGCCGATCGCAGAGGCGAACGACCCCCAGACCTCCAGTCCCCCGGTCGTCCCGTGGTGAACGCCTCCTCTCGTGGGCTGACAACCTGGGGTTCGGTGACCACCGGGCCCGGAGCTAAGGCCACGGCAGCATTGCAGACGACCCCCTGTTTACGTTGAAGGACCTCGTGCGCCTGTATACTTGTTGCGACCCGCAAGGAAGAAATATCGATCTCGTCGGCCGTGTTGATGGGGACCCCCAGGTCCTGCGCCAACTTGAGCAGTTGCTCCAAGACCATCGCATCCTGGCCCTCCTCGTCCATATGAGGGAACGCGGCGTCGGCGAGAGCCAGCAACGCCGTCCGGTAGGCGAGCACGGTCTCCGTGTCCGCCTTCCGCCTTGCGTAGAAATGATGGCGACACACCGAGGGAGGTCCGTAAACCTTGGCCATGAGACCCAACGCGGCCTTAAGCGTGGAGCGGTCCGACCTCCGTGCTGACGTGAAGGCCGCGAGCGCGTTGTCGTCCAACATGGCAGGCAGTGCCCGCAGCGCCGTAGCGTCGGACCAGGCGGACATCTCCTGATGCGCCAGAAATCTGCGCTGGAATTGCGCCCAGTTCCCGCCATCCGCCTTGAAGGCTGACAATGTTGGAAGGCGCTGTTGAAAGATGAAGGCGTCCTCTGCCTCGTGGTTCCTCTCCGCCGCTCCGTCGGTGTGCGAAATGGCGGCCCCAATGGCGGGTGTCTGATGGCGGTCCGCAGCGCGCGTCGATGACGTAAGCGGGCGCGCTTGGAGAACCGCCGCCACGTGGTGCTCGCCGTTCCCGCCAAAAGATGGCCGCGCAGTAGAAAGGGCGGGAATCCCGCAGTCATTTTGGCGGGAATCCCCGGGGCGACCCTGTTGAAAGTCCACCGACGTCCCCGCTCCTCCCGACGTGCTGATCTCCGCCAGGATGGACGCGGCGGCGAGCAGCAGCTCCGCCAAACGGGAGTGCACCTCGCGGAGCACGGCTTCCGTCCCCAATTGCTCGTCCGGCGCCCTCGGCGGATCCTGCGGCGTCGGCATTTCTTCTTCCTCACCCCCCGATGCCAGCTGGCCCGAGTCGTCAAGGTTATCCTCGCGGTCAATCTCGTGAGTCCGACGGGTCTTCCTTGTATCCATGCTTGGAAGACTGTTTCACTTCTGACGCCAGTTGAAGTATTGAATGACGGCAGGAAACTCCTTGACGGGTAACACACTTTTTATTAAATCTTGACTTGTCACTATACAACGAGTGGTCTCTATTCCTCAGACTACACACACTTCACTTGACTCGTGTAGCATCTATTCCTCCGGCTACACACACTTCACTTGACTCGTGTAGCATCTATTCCTCCGGCTACACACACTTCACTTGACTCGTGTAGCATCTATTCCTCCGGCTACACACACTGCACTTGACTCGTGTAGCTTCTATTCCTCCGGCTACACACACTGCACTTGACTCGTGTAGCTTCTATTCCTCCGGCTACCGTAACGCCCGTGAAGCCTACAGGCCCACCCCTGCTTGGGCGTGGGCCACAACCTCCGAGTCCCACGAGCCGGCTCTCTCACGGACGTTCGGCTCCGGGTCCCAGGGTTCCGCCTCTTCCTCCGTCTTCCGTCTTCGCTGGTACTCTTCCCCCCCGTGCGCCTGCGCGCATCCCCTTATATAGTCCCCGCTCACGGGAGACGGAGTGTATGCGGACCTCGACGTGAGCATCGCTCCTTAGTTGACCAATCACGCCGCGCTGTTCCTACGATCCATTTTCCCCAGCGCGTGTTACCACTACACAACCAATCACGCCGCGCTGCCACACGATCACTCCCTCTCAAGCGCGTCACCGGCACACAGCCAATCACCACCACACAACCCATGACCCCGCGCTGACCCCTGATCCCCCACAGTCAGCGCGCGTCACCAACACACACAGCCAATCACTACGCGCTGACACACGATCCCTACCCCAGCGCGTATCACCACTACAACATTATAACAGCATTCCCAATATTATGAGAACATAAACGAACTTACAGACAATGCTTCTTAAAGTCCCACAATGAACAGATGCAGCTGCCTTCACTGAGACATTATCTGTGCATCCATTTTGTACTCTGTGTAATGGCTGAAACTCTGCCGCGTGGCTGAGAGGCTGTCAAATCATAACTTCCTGGTCACGTGACCAAACTCAACCTCAAAACAGGAAATTCCTGTTTATACACACACCCCCACTCCTGCCGTGGAGCAAAACACCTGCCGTGAGGCAGCGCTAAAAGGGGATGTGTTCTGAACCGCGTAAATTTCCAACATTACAGTAATATGTGTGGATTTCACTGGAGTATAAGTAATAGTGCTAATAATAAACATGGTCAGCATTATTTTATATTTTTAAATAATATATTATAATTATCTATGTATGTTGGAACTTCTTTATCACCGTACGTATCCAAACGTGCTAATCAGTTGGCTACATAAGTAATATGCATTGTTTAACACGTAGGCTTTCGCGACCAATATCATCCATAATATAGGTTTTTGGGTTAGATCGCGTAAATTTATGCGATCTAACCCAAAAACCTCCATTATGAATATGCATTGTACTCACCAGTGCATCCACTCATCCGCCTCGACCTGCCCCATAGCTCGCATTTTAGCATCCAAGGTGATTCTTTCCCCTGACACTTTGGTCACTGACACTGTGCATGCCTTATTTTTTCAGACATTATGGGCTCACAAAAAACACGCGGAACTAAGGCTGAGAGGGAGAGACCCAGGCAGAGTAAACGGCGCTGCTTGGCTCAGAGAGCGTGCGTCGCTCTCAATGGCTGAGAGAATGTAAACAAAGCGGGCAGCCGGTGCGTTTCCTCAACGCCGCTGCGTGTTCTCACTCGTGAGCGCTTTTTAGATTTTTTTTCTTCTCCAGGACAAAGAGCGCTATAACGAATCAAGAGTTCAACGAGGGAGTGCTAAGTGAGGTCTGCCTGTACGGCAGTGGAGAGCGCCTCTCGTAATCCCTTACAATAGCACATCAAGAGGCCGGAGTGCCCACAACGTCGTCCATTATATTACTTGTTTGTTTACAAGAGCTATACTCAGTCTCTGATTTCACTTTCGTCTTGTCCTTACAGCATCGGCTCAACGTGTGTGTCTTATCCATTCCGGCCTGAACACTGCATCACAGCACAAACATAAAGGCACATGTGGGATTTCTAATGCTATTCCAAAAGTAAGCGAAGTGACTATTGAAGGACCGTGACTGCCAGAAACTCCACGTGGCTCACACACCGGACCTCGTCCAAACCTTTCATCCTCATCGTTCATTTCCATTTACGACGAAGTGCAGAATGAACACCACCTCATTCGAGACCCAAATATTGCACCTCCTGGCTTTGACATCGCTCGAAGACACCGGCGGTGTCCACATCAACCGGCGTCACAGCATCAACTGGCCGATGCGCACATAATCTCTTCATAAATAAAAAACGAAAGACACAGGAGTGCGATTGTGGCCATACATCCGAAACTACTGACCATATGGTGAACCACTGTAGTCTGCACTCCTTCAATGGAAGAAAAGCAAACATACACGAACTCTCCCCTGAAGCCCTTTTGTGGCTAGCAGCAAACCTCAACATTGGCACTTAGCTCCTGAGCATATTTCTGCAATATAAATTAATAGAATAGTCAGTTTATCTCGGTTAAGGTCCATTTATCTTAAAACCTCGTTTTCAATGGCAACCCATTGACTTAATTAGATGTTTAAACAAAACTGTATCGTACACTTATTTTGACTGGCAAGGAAAAATCCGCTATCAGGCATCTGTTGTGATGTGTTTCATTTAAAGAGTAGTCAAGGACTCCTCCAGATGCAGGGCAGCCATGTAGACCGTGTTGACTGGAAAACTTAGCTCATAGGAATTAAAAAAGAAACCAGATATTTATTCCATAGCCAAACTGGAATGTATATACCTTTTCTTTGTATCCTCTCGTTCTAGGTATTAGAATTGATGGGAAAATGAGTGAACCCCGCAAGGTTGCGGTGAGCCTCTACCGCTCCTCTTCCGCGGCAGGTAATCACACACACACAGCATACGTGAGCTCTAGGACAAATGTCAACATCTAAACGTTATTCCACTGTTTGCATTTCTGTTGCTGCTGGTGATGTTGCCGTGCATGCCACTGCTACATTTTTGTTGCTGCTGCTGCTACACAAGCCACCGAGGCTACATCGTTTGGTGAGCTTCACGTCTATACTAGCTGGTAACAGCCACCATCCTGCTACATTTCCACTCGTGAGTCGCCATTTGCCTGTGTGGGCAACGGAGACTGGGGTGCTACGAGTAGCGACTTGAGCAACAACCGCTGTTCAAGTCAAACCCGAATACGGTTATATTAATCAAGGCTGCCCACAAGCTTAAATCTAAGCAAAATGTCCTGCTCGCCGAGCATGCCCTGGACAAACTAAAAGTAAACTATTTTTTTTATTTTACCAGGTAAGGCCTACTGAAGCTATGTAGCTCTTTTTCAGGAGCAATAAATGATTGCTCAACGAAGTGGCTTATCACGTGGAAATTTAAAGCAGCCGAATACTCTAAACGCATGTTGATTCTAAATGTGGAGGGAAAAACCGGAGGACCCGGAGAAAAATCCACGCGACCATGGCAAGAGAGACACGCAAACTCCAAATATACAACAGGCATAATCCTGTATACGAGGCGAGGTAGTTAACATATCCTTGCCACCGTGACGCCAAAAGTGAGGGGAGAGACGTTCAACTCTACGCTTCTGCCAATCAGATTCCAGCCGATTCTCCGTCATGTCGTGAGATGAAGAAGTTTACATTCGGAACTCACATTAAAGCAAGCATTGCACTGCGTCGTGTCAAGACAACGGCCTCAGAAGTTGATGTCACAGAGCTGCTTCTAAAGGCCCCGCAGTAGCCACGACCAGGTGCGGAACATTTACGTGCGCGGTGTTCTACGTGTGTGCAATTGCCGGAAGAGCATGTGGATGAATAAAAAAAGCAACCTTGAATGTAGAGATTTTATTTTGCACATTGTTCACTCCACTTAAGAACCCAGTTTAATTGTAGATGGCTGCTCCGATTCGAGCAGAAGGTCTCAACGATACCGAACTAGCACTTGGTTTAACCGCGCATAACCACGTGGATATCAGGCAACTGAAACTCTCATGTGAATGCGGACAATCGGATCTGCTTGCAGCTTCCCCTGGAATGTCGGTGTGGTTAAGAGGAATGTCGTCGCATTATTATTATTTTGTTCTGCGAATAAGGTGTTGTGATTGTTAGCGTCTATGCATAGCTCATCACTATGCCAGCACCTGCGTGTGTGTGGGCCATACTGTGTACATTGCCAGTAAGCTGTGACATGAGGGCAGCAGTGGCAGCGTAGGGTAACTAACGCACGTTGAGTTAACCTTCAGTATTAGGTGGCACGTGCCTGCAGTCCGGCACTTCTGGATTCAGTGAGGGTTGGTGGATCCCACGAATTTTATGAAACTCCCATCCCATCAGCATCAAGGAGGTGCCATATCCTGGCTTTCAATGAGATGGCGATACAGAACAATGTGGATTTCCTCTTGACTTAAAGTTTTCGTGACTGCAGGATTTCATATTCAACAACTTCATACATGTTTTGATCGCAACACAAGCGTTCGTCATCAAGACGAACGCTTGTGTTGCGATCGAAACGTCGTTGTTTTTTGTATTTTCTTTGAACCTATCTACGTGACTTTGCCGAAAGACCTAAAGAAAAATGTGGATTTCCACCTGTTCCATATGTGTGGGGTTAAGTGTCCCCCCCTCGCACGTGTGAGTTTACCCTGGGTGCTCGGTTTCCTCCCACATGTAAACGCTCATGAATTAGCCGACAACAACTTCATACATGTGGCTGCCTTCCGGCTAGGCCGCGGTTCCTCCTCACACCTCTTGAGTCATGTGGCGTATTACAAGTGGAAACTCTTACACTTTCCAACACTTTCATTTGTGTGGCTTTATTTGGACAATAACTGACAAAACGTAACTTTTGTGTCGAGTTTGGTAATCCGTTCGATGGCATCGGGAGTTGCTTGATATATAGCATTCGTATATATCTCCTGTGTAAGCGTGTAAAGAGGCCAGTGGTCAGTTCTGTGATGAGCATATCACACTCCACCACGATCGCAATCGGGCCACTCTCTCATCTTCCATGTGCGAGCGAGATAACCGCACCCTGTTGTGTGCTGCTCGAACGTGATGAGCTCACAGCGCCATCGCCTTCTACACAGGTTGACGCCAGCCCATTGCTGCGTCGGGTCTTCGCCATCTGTAAGTGAGTTTACATTAATATTATAATTCTATTTTACTTATCGCCATTTCCTTCCCCGTTCAAGGCGCGCTCGCGATCCGCAGCAAGCCCACGACCCCCAGCGCGTGCGACGAAAAACTGGGGACGGCCACGGCGCCGAACACCCCGGGCACGCCGAGGGCCTTCCCCCCGATGGCCCCGGGCACCCCGCGGACGCTGCTGCCGCGCTCGCGCACCCCGACCGGCCTCCGCTCGCAGCAGTCGAGCCTGTCGCTGCCGCTGGAGAGGCGCGCGATCGCCGTCGTGCGCACGCCACCCAAGTCTCCGTGCCTCTCGCGCGGTCAGAGCCGGCCCCTCTCCGCGCCGCTGCCTGACCTCAAAAACATCAAGTCCAAGGTCCACTCGACTGAAAATCTCAAGCACCAACCTGGGGGCGGCAAGGTAACCATCGGCTCAGGGGGCAGGGATCCGCTGCTGCCATTACCGCCAGCACCTCCTCCGTGGCTACAAATTTCGGTCGATAATATTCTGATGCGAACTTTGAATGGAAATTTTAAGACAAGCAACGGCAGTGTGCGTTTAAGCACGTAGCAGGGCTTTGACGGCACGGTGTTAATTCGTACGAATGGTTTTGTGGGTTAGATCGCGTGATGTAAATGCGTCGTTAACCCACTACCACCACCAGACATAGCCAATTAGTAAGGTTTGTCACGTAAACAGTTCCTGCCGATTAGGTACTACTTCAGCACACCAGTGTGTTGGAGAGTAAACCCACTTGTAAGTGTTGTGGGTTTACTCTGGTGGTGGGTTAATGACGCATTTATATTCACATGATCTAACCCACAAAATCCTTTATCAACAGTAGTGCGAATGTGGCCATACAGAGCAGACTGCGTGCCGTATAGTAAACCACTGTAGTTTGCACTCCTTCAAAGGGGGAGGGAAAGCAAAACTACACGAACGCTCTCTCCTGAAGTCCTCTCGTCGTACGCAAGAGTGTGACGGAACAGCTTGTTTCAGGCAAGGTCTGTTGAGCTCAGAAGGTCCTTTTTCAATGGGGACCCATTTCAGATATCACTGATTGTGTGTTGGCGCATTGATGTGTGTTGACATATATATGAAGCTGTTTACCCGTCAAAACACCACGGGATTGGGAGTATAGTCATCATAAAGATTTTGGGTTCTGCATAATATGGACAACAAATTGTCATATTAACCTAATACATTATCCATAATACATGTTTTTTTGGGTTAAATATATAAGTGTCTCGTTAAACCCACCACCATCCGACACAATGTATTATTTTATGATACACTTCTAAGCAGCACTACGTCAGTAGCTATCCGAATGGTTAAAAAAAAATTTTTTCTCAATTTTGATAGATTGTCTAATTAGACTAGTTTTGCACAGAACTTCAACGTTATCAAAAGCAATTGAGTGTCCTTGTTGGCACGTGTGTTCTGCCACTGCCAACAGTTGTATTTGGGAGTATTTAATTTATCTTTTGTGTTATTTTAGTCTCGTGCTGATCATTCGTCCTGGTTTGCCAAACATAGCGTTTGCCACAAGTGCAATGAATCCGGTACACACCTTCTGTTGATAGCTTCGCTAATACAATACAATACATTGTATTAGATATACATTTCTGTATTTTATGTACCGTGCCAAATCTGACTCGAATGTTTTGTTTTTACAAACATCTGGATCATTTACTCCCGCAATGTTCGGTATTGTAATAGTTTTAATTAATCTTAATTTTGGAGCTTTCGTGACTGCCGGAATTATTCTTTGGTTCTTTCGGTAAAGTCACGTATAAAGATAAAATAATAAATTAAATAATAGCATACGACGTTTCGATTGCAACACAAGCAATCATCATCAGGTATAAATGAAATAGCAACACAAATCTAACCAGAAAACTATAGACAGACATATAAGCAGACAGATATCACCAAGATACATAGAGAGAGTAACACAGGTACAGAGAGGGAGATCGTCTCTGTGGGGTGGCCTTAAATAGACAGAGGGGGGCGGAGGCAGAGAGAGGGAGGGGTTAGAGAAAAAATTTACATGTCAATGAGTACGAAGAACAAAACATAAAAACAAGAGGAACGGAGACACACAGACAGAGCAGAACATAAGAACGACAAAAAAACGAGTGTATATTTAGTGTACTTTTTTCTGTCTACACTCGTTTTTTGTCGTTCTTATGTTCTGCTCTGTCTGTGTGTCTCCGTACCTCTTGTTTTTATGTTTTGTCTTTCTTTGGAATTTTCACACTTAAATTCTAACTTAGCAATCTTTGAAATACGTAATCGACCAGGCTATGCGTTAATTGTGTGTTGACCGACTCTCTGTGTTGTATTACATAACATTTCTATATTTTGCTAGGTTATTTAATTTAGTGTGTTCTTTCTCCCTCTCTCCTAATGTTCAAGCCTGCGTACTTTACTACGCGTTCTTTGTACTCATTGACATGTACAATTTTTCTCTAACCCCTCCCTCTCTCTGCCTCCGCCCCCCTCTGTCTATTTAAGGCCACCCCACAGAGACAATCTCCCTCTCTGTACCTATGTTACTCTCTGTATGTATCTTGGTGATATCTGTCTGCTTATATGTCTGTCTATAGTTTTCTGGTTAGATTTTTTGTTGCTATTTCATTTATACCTGATGATGATTGCTTGTGTTGCAATCGAAACGTCGTATGCTATTATTTAATGTATTATTTTATCTTTATACGTGACTTTACTGAAAGAACCAAAGAATAGTTTTAATTACTTGGCCAGTTTCAACGCTCGTGTTATTTGATTTTGTTGTGGCATTCATTGCCCTGTTTATTCGTGCATCATTGTAACCGATCAATTTCAGCGCTTCTTTAACATGTTTAATTTCACTTCTCACACTATCACCATCTGACATTTTCTTAGCCCGATGTGTGAGCGTGTTGATGAGAGAGGATTGTTGTGCGCGGTGATGGTGTGACTGCATTCAGATAGGCGTCAGTGTGCGTTTTCTTTCGGTAAACGCTGTGTTGGCAGGTTTAACGACACATTTATATATTTACGTGCTCTAATCCAAAAAAAACTGTATTATGGATGATATTGGTCGCGAAATCCTACGTGTTAAATAATACATTATAATTTATATAATTGCATTCACCCCCCTCTGGTCTTCGCACCTGATAGGCACATATTGATGACATCATCATCTTGCTCTAGCTAACACCGGCAGCAGGAAGCCTTGCTCACATTTCTGACAAATCGCCTGACGAAGCTGGTCGTAATCACCAGCCGAACCATCGCAGTACTAAAATTGTAAATGTTGTGGGTTTACTCTCCAACACACAACCGGTGTGCCGGGTTCATGGGGCAATGCATCAACACGTGAACCATTGCACCACGGCTGCCCCACAAATATTGGGAAGATCCAAAACTAATTATGCTTTTCAGATATATCTTAGTTGTAGGGCATAGTTTTAAGCAAGGTAAAGGTGCAGCCCAGAAACATCTTGATCATGCCACCGCTGGCAGGAGGACCTCCACAATGCACTCAGCAACGTGGCTATGAAGTGCAGAAATTATAGGAACTCGTTCACGGGAATTGTTACTTGTCCAGACTCTATCGATGTCACTGCTAAATAAAACAGAAAAATTGAGAATCAATATATCGATTGACTTGTAACTCCTGGAACCATTTAAACACAATTGTTATTGTACTCCAATTAAAATGTCCAATCGGCCAATCGGAACACGATCTGACGTTGCTCGCGTCACATTCCGGCTAATCCGATTGAAGTTTAGAAGAAGTTCAGAAGTTAATTTCCTGAGTGAAGGGGCCACACGGCTCTTCTTGAAGGGCGACTCGGCCAGCAGACAACAGAGGTGGCAGCGCGACAAGTTATACATGCCCTTAGAAGTATCAAATTCCAACAATATTTTAAATATAAGCATTTCTACTAATGTCTATATACAAATGTGATTGGTTTAGTTTGTCTATACGTGTTTGTGCATAGAAGAAGACATGATGATGCAGGCAGTGATGAGAAGGAAACTTGCACCATTTGGACACATATGTAGGATGGACAACAACAGGGGAATTAAAAGTGTGTTGTTCGGAAAAATGGAAGGAACAGGAAAGAGAGGAAGACCTCATAGAGAATTTCTTAACAATGACATCATCAAAGATTAGTGCCAGAAAAATGTGGCACTACTTGAGCCATATTTGCACAAGACGGAGGAAAGTGGAAACCAGTGACAAAATGTGCAGTGGACATCTACGGGCGATCTGCCCATGGATTGTGATGGTGATTGTAAATGTTGATTGATGGAACCACTTCTGGTTTTCTTTGGCACACAGCTGTCTGTGTTTCTACAGCTACACATCATCTCACACTCACACAGCTGTCTGTGTTTCTACAGCTACACATCATCTCACACTCACAGCTGTCTGTGTTTCTACAGCTGCACATCATCTCACACACACAGCTGTCTGTGTTTCTACAGGTGCACAACATCCCACACACAGCTGTCTGTGTTACTACAGCTACACATCATCTCACACTCACCTGTCTGTGTTTCTACAGCTGCACATCATCTCACACTCACACAGCTGTCTGTGTTTCTACAGCTACACATCATCTCACACTCACCTGTCTGTGTTTCTACAGGTGCACAACATCCCACACACAGCTGCCTGTGTTTCTACAGGTGCACATCATCTCACACTCACTGCTGTCTGTGTTTCTACAGGTGCACATCATCTCAAAGAAGTTGGATCTCAGCCACGTTACCTCCAAATGTCGGTCGATGGACAATATCGGTTATAAACCCGGCAAGTATTAGCAGTTGGTGATCTCTATGTGTAACACTGGATGGTAGTTTCATATTCGTCAACTTTCACGGTCAACGTTAATTAGTCTGCGCTCCTTCAACAGACGAGTAGCACAACTACACAAACTCTCTCCTAAAGCCCTCTCGTTGTGGCTAGCAAACTTCCACATTGACATTCGGCTTCTGAACATATTGCCACGCACAATAATATAATTATTCATAATCTTTAACAATATGTTCAATGAAAGTGACTCACCGACCTAGGAACCAGTCATACTCGGTTTGTTTTAGGCTGGTTCGTGTATTATTTAGTATTTTTGTAAAATTTTCTTTCACTGTTTTGTTTACAATATTTTAACTCGTAAACGGGGAACGTGTTTGTTTTGGCAGGTGGAGGGCACGTGAAGATCGAAACGGCCAAGCTGGAGTTCGAGAACATCAAGTCCAAGATCGGCTCTCTGGCCAATTTGGACCACACGCCCAGTGGTGGCAACGTGAAGGTCAGAAAACAACCCCTGGGATGCTTCGACATTCGCCGCAAGACGTTTCATTCCACGCCCTTTTAAAGCCACGATCGAAACACTTAAGATGCAGGAGGCACATGATTCCCCTCCACCATTATGAATCATGCCACGTATAAACTTTAAATAATCTTCCCTCAAACAAATAAGCCACAGGCCTCACCCCGCCGCCACAAAAAGGGACCAACTAATCGGGCGCCATTTTTTACAGGTCGCCATATCGGTGTGCGGTTTACGCAACAGCAGCATTGATGATATGTTGTAATGCACCTCGTTTTATAACAACACGGCAAATATTTGTTGTACTCTGTGTCAGTGCAATGTTACTTAAAAACAATCACAGTGATTGTAGCACGACTGGTGTGCAATATTTGTTTTTCAACAAATTAATAAACAAAGACAAAGATTTCCCCGAATAGCCTTCGACAGACTGTTGTGGCAAGTACTGTTAAAGATCACTAATGAAGGCCGGCATGGCGCATGAGGAGGGTGGGTGGCCAGCAGCAAACCCGCCGCCATGGCCAATGCGCGCCTTTCCCTTGTTGCGTTGTTATACCTGCCTGGCCTGGTTTATGACGGAAACACTACGTCGACTTTCGTGTTAATAATGCAAAGTTCCATCAGTTGAAACTCGGCTCGGATGGAGCGCCGCTTTGCGAGGGAGCCAACGGCGGTTGTCCTATAGATAGACTCGCTTCCCTCCACCATAAAAATGTCGAATCTACACCACTGGCTCAGGCCTACCGACAGGAGGTGAGCACCATCTATTTTCTGTGACACTTTTAAAGAGCCGGTCGATATAAGTTTTGCCATCTCCCCAGTGGCGATGTTTACTACAACATCGTACCAGGTACTCGTTTGAGGCTAAGTCGACCTGGAGAAGGGCTCAGGACCAGTTTAGATAATCGTCATTCCGGTGTAGACCATGAACAGGAATTTAACTCGGGTCGCCAAACTGCTACACTACTATTCCCATCTGCATTCCCATCTTTAAATGAATTGCATGCCCACACACACACAAAAACTTCGTGAAAGTTCTAGGCCTCCGTCTGCTAGCCCACCATGCAATGTGGTCGTTGCGTACATGTAAGGTAGAAATAGTGTAGGGCGCTCAGAAAGATGAGTGCAAAACGCACAGTAAATGATGATAGTGTCTCTGGAAAGGAAAGGAAAGGGATTAATCTAGAGGTTAAATTAGAAGTTATGAAGGTGTTTTGAAGCGGGTGATAAGGCAGTCGATATTGCCAGGATTCTCGGCTTACCCACGACCTCAGAGGGAGCTATTTGAGTAATGCGAATTTTTAAAATCTATAATGTACTCAAGATGTTGCACCTTTACCGACCACTAAAATAAGGCATGTAGTTTAATAGTCTAGAAAATATGAAAAGACTTTAGGTATTTGGATTGAATATTAAAATTAGCATAGCCCTTCATCTCTTGCAAGTTTTATCTAATTATTTTGTATTCATGATGAGTTATCTTAACTTATAATTGCAGTTTTGAACACTTCATGACGTTTAGTCATGCGTATTTTTCACCGTGCAATGTTGGCTAGGATCGCAACCCCTGATTTCAACATTACGTCTGTGGGAAAATAAAGTTCGCTTTAAGCAATTTCGAGTTAAGTAGCATTTTCTCAGGAATGTAACCCTTATGCATAGAGGGGGATTCCTGTGTGTTTCAATTAAAATAATCAATAATATTAATGGAACATGTCAACCTCATAAATAGTGGAAACCTCAAAAAACTAAAAACGCGATGAAGGCATGGGTCGCGAGACGTGCCAGGTGGAGCCGTGCATTTGTTGAGACGGGACGTTATTACCACCGCCAGACATCCACCTGCATGCCTTCTTCTACTAAATCTTTCATGCCGCATGAACCGCAAAGCTTCTTTCCACCAGGGCTTTATTGAGCTACCAGGCAACTTGGGAATTTACTCGGTAATCCGCTCATAAAGTCGGCCATCACACACTTTGGACAAATGAAATCTCAACGGCAGTGGATTTGGCGGACAATTGCAGCCGGGCCGAGTGTGTGGCACCCCAACTCGAGCACCAGCTGAATACTTCAATCTGGTCGCCCAGTGGCTTTCTCACTTCTTATATGGTTACTAGCATGGGTCTGAATAACACCTATGATGCCGCACATTCGTACGTGTGTATGTACTGTATGTTGAACATCTTTCGCACGACTGTTAGTAGCCAATCGCGCCAACCAAAGGTGTGAGGGAAGGACAACAAACTAAACTCATTCAATGTATTGTTGAAGATTTAATGTGTTCTAATGTTTTAATTTTTTAATATAATTGTATTTTAGCATTGAGATATAAGCACTGAAAAGCAGTTCCATCTCCTGCTGCTGCATCCATGCAGCTCAGCTTAAATATATATGGGACAATTCTGCAGAATAATAATAAAATGGTAAATACCCTATTCACAAATAATAATCATAATAATAAGCAACATGATTGATGACTCAATGTGTGATGTTTTTTTAAAGAACGTTGTAGCTTTGTTAAATGATGTTTTATTTAATATATAAATTCATAGCTCATGCAAATTGGACCGCTCACAATCGCCGAGGAACCGCAGACCCAAGCTTGAAGGCAGCGGTCAGTGTCATGGGCCAGCACTACCGACAGTTGCCCACGCTCTGAACTCTTCAATGTATACTTAGATGTCGTCAGCCGGTTAACAAGCGTTGACACGTGTGGGAGGAAACCGGAGCACCCGAGAGAAAACCCACCAGGGGACAAAAATCTAATTCTAGATTTGAAGTTTTCGTGACTGCAAGGATCCATACTCTTTGGTTTTTTCAGTAAAGTCACGTAGGTAAAAAAATACAAAATAGATTAAATTGAAAACAAATAAATGAAATCACGACGTTTCGGAAGCAACACAAGCAACCGTCATCAGGTGTTGACTGCTCCAGCATAATTACTGAGGCGTATGAAGAGAGTTATTAGACAAAGATCTATCTCGCACAGATGGGACCGATGATATTAGTTTGGAGGTTGCTGCTCCACTTGTCCTGGTGAGCCAGGATATGGCACCGTGACGTTTCAGAACATCTGTGTGTGACCCACCAACCCTCGCCCTCTCCACAGTGCTGGATTGCCGGTGTGCATAGCCAACACCACCCGGGTAATAAAAGTTAAATACCCCATCTATGATGATAATATTTTAAATAAAAAACTGAATATGAGAAATTACTTTTTTTTATATTTCCTGCATCTACAATTAGCGTGGAAGTTCAACATACATACATGTGTGTAAATGTTGTAACATTAATCTAGAATTGAAGCTTTCGTGACTGCAGGAATTACTATACTCAATGGTTCTTTCGGTAAAGTCACGTATGTAGAAATAAAATAAAATGTTAATAAATCACAAATAAAATAACATTAACATTTTTTCTAAAAATTAAATTTTTATTTTATTTGTGATTTATTTTAAATAAAAATTTGTTATTTTTTTTATTTGTGATTTATTTAAATTTTATTTTATTTCTACATACGTGACTTTACCGAAAGAACCAATGAGTGTTGTAACATTGTTAAATAAAAAAAATGAATTCCCCTTTCCACAAATAATCAGTATAATAATATGGCAGGCGATAGTGATGCACATCTGTACTCCAGCACTGCAGAGGCAGCGAGGGTTAGTGAATCACGCACAAATCTTGCAAAACTCCCCTCCCACGGGCTTCGAGTAGGTGCCATACCCTGACTCGCCAGGAGAAAGCGGTACAGCAAAACGTGGACCACACCTGATCCGTCGGTGTGGGATAGAGCATTGTTCCCTTGCATGCACGGATTTTATCCGTATGCTCCGCTTTCCTTCCACGTGTAAGCAGTCATTAATTGGCCGACAGCACCCTAACATATGTAGAGGATCGCAGAACTTGAGGGGAAATTTGGCACCGGCTCGTCGCATGGCTACCTTCCCTCTTCGTCTGAGGTTTCGGCTCGCGTCTCCGAGTCGTTCTGTCTCTCTTCCGAGAGCAAGGAGCGACCACTGTGCAGTGGTGGCATTGGTGGCGCGTTAATACAAGTCGAAATCGTCGTTATTCACAAGGGCTCGACAGGTCACAACGTTGTAACACCCCCCCGCCTCCCCATCTTGCCCGGCCTCGCAGATCGAGAGCCGCAAGCTGACGTTCCGCGAGAACGCCAAGGCCCGCACGGACCACGGGGCCGAGATCGTGCTCGTGTCGCCCGAACTCTCCCTGGAGGGCTCGCCGCAGAGCCGCCCCTCCGCGCCGCTCTCCCCGGCCAGCGCCCGTGGCACGGCGCACGTCCCCCCGCGCTTGCACTCGCTCGCTCACGACGTGGCGGCCGCCCTCGCCAAGCAGGGCCTCTAGCGGCGGCCCGCTCCGCGCACTCCGTCGTGGCCAACGCGCGCCTCTCCCTTGCCGCGTCGTTATACCTGCCTGGCCTGGCTTATGACGGGAACACTACGTCGACTTTTGTGTTAATGATGCAAAGTTCCGTCGGTTGAAACTCGGCTCGGATGCGAGGGAACCAACGGCGGTTGTCCTATGGATAGACTCGCTAGAAATGTGGAATCTCCGCTACTGGCTCAGGGCTACGGACAGGAGATGAGCACCATCTATTTTCCGTCACGCTTTTAAAGAGCCGGTTGATATAAGTTTCGCCATCGCGCACACCGGACGTGCTTGGAAAAGCGCCGTAACACCGCGCCGTTTCAGTTTACGAGCGAACGATAGAAAAACCACCCTTCACCAAAACTCCAAAGACTTAAAAAAAAAACGTAGAGAGATGCTTCCTTGCCGCCGATTTAGAGAACAATGCAAACTAAACCCTTAGTTGAGGGCAGCCGAGTCGAGCCAAGTTATTGCAATGGTGATGCATTATTCCCGCTTGCGTGTTACACGGTCACAAGCACCGCGTTCGTTCTTCGTGATAGATCACGAGCCACGCCCGCGAGCTGCTCGTCGTTAGCGCGCAGAGAGGGGAATTTTGATTTCGGAACAGTGGGTTGCATTTTTCCGGGTTTTTTTTCATTGCAGATGCACGTACAGTGGTCCTTTGGTTTATGATGCCATCGATTAACGATATTTCGATTAACGATCTGCCTCCCATAGGGGTCCCCCCATTGTTTCTCTTAGCGATACATTTTCGATCAACGGTATGTGTGTACGATATCACGCAGCCACCAAATTCGGCCAATCGGAGCGCTCCCTGAGTGGACTCGGCAGACCTCAGCCAATCAGCGACCCACCCTTTGATGAGCGTTTTGAGAGCCTAAGGTAAGCATTTTTATTTTATGCAGTTTTTTTTTCGTTATTTATGCATGTTTCGAATAACATTCATGCTTGAATATGTTCTTCTGTTTATTTATAAAAATTGCGTTTTTAAATATTATAAATTATGTTTTTAGGGTGAAAATTATTAACTTCTGATCATCTTGGAACAAATTAAGCCCCTTTAACATGTATTTATTATATTCGATTAACGATTATTTCAATGAACGAGGGTTTTCGTGGAACCAATTAATATCGTTAACCGAGGGACCACTGTAATGTGATATTACGTGACATTTCTATGCTACTAGTCTTCGGTGCTCATTGCAAGAGCTATTGATTGCAGCGTGTAACAATGTACTGCAGCATAGATGCAAACTATGTGTGTATCATACCGTATTCCAGCATTAATAGATTTACGATTCATAATAGAAGCCAGAATCAGTCAGAAGCTGGAATCGCTTTGCTTGCTTCTGTCCTGAGGATGCTTGGCGCGTCGTCGAGTGACACGTCGTGTTTTAATTCTGAATTCGATTGTGAGATATCTTTCTTCAACTCGCCCACGGTGAGCTGACACAATACTTTGTTGCGTTGTACACGTCACAATTTCGTTTGATTTGCAATGCCAGGTGGTAAGGCAGTGATGGGCAACCTGCAGCCTGCGGGTCGCATGCAGGGGGGGGGGGGGTGCCACGGTAGTGAGATGTTAACTACCTCGCCTGGTATACAGGAGGTTCGTGGGTTCGATCCTGACCCTGGTGCCTGCTGTGTATTTGTAGCTTGCGTGTCTCTCTCCCCATGGTCGCATGGATTTGTCTCCGGGTCCTCCGGTTTTTCCCTCCACGTGTAAGAGTATTTGGCTGCTATAGATTACCACGTGATGAGCCACTTTGTTGAGAGATCATTTGTGGCAGCTAGGTCGCTTCTGAAAAAAGAGCGAATAGCTCAGTGGGCCTTGCCTGGTAAAATAAAATATATATAGTAGTATGGCCCGTGCAGCCCCTCATGGTGGCCTCGTCTAAGTGTGTCTAGGCTGATGCGGGGGGGAGGGGGGATCATGATTCGTGCAGAAGCACGATTAGCAAGCATGCAGCCCGCTAAGGTGAAGGAGGGCTGCTCATGTGGCCCACCAACTGGTCTGGGTTGCCCATCACTGAGGTAGAGGGTTTCACGACATACATTCTGCAACATCATTACTTGACCAACCCCGAAAAAAAAACAATCGTGCATCGCAACATTGACTGTGAAAACCTATGCGTTAACTTAATCTTTTTTTTCTAAACAGTACATGTAGAGTGGCTGAAAGTGATATTGCTTATAGTAACAACTTAAGAGGGCACTTAATCTTTGAGTCGCAACACCGTAACAGCAATGAATTCACAGTCTGAGGGTGCAGAGGTGCTCGGGTGCAGTGTGGTGCGTGTGTGTGGGCATCGGGTGATTGAGCGGCGCCTCTGTGCCAGATCGTGCGACTGTCCACGATGAGTACCCACTGGTGTCAATGTTCAGCTCCTGCAGCACCGCAAGGGTATCTTGCCTCACCCCCCCCCCCCCCCCCCCCCTTGCTTACCGACCTCTCATAACGTCGGGATGACACCTCGGGAGGAATCCCAGTGCCGCTTCTCGGCCCGAGGGTCGACTGCCGCCCGCTGAGCCGCGGTTATCTTCAGCGACCCTCTCTCCTTCGTCAACGAGACTCATCCTCGCCTCGTGGAGTTCTACACCTGGTGAACAGAATTCAACTTGAAATGTGCCGCCAGCACATCTGAGGAAGTATTTCTGCAGAGAGAGTCTCTACATCGTACCAAGTCCCATGACGCCAGCTCTTAAACTTTCCTGGAATGTCATAAACCAGAAGTTTCCGTGGTCCTTCTCTTCAAAGAGAATCGTAGGCTCAAGAGTTAACCAGCCTCACGTATATAAAGCTCCTTCTTTATTCACAACTCCGTATTATTTGCTGACAGTAAACAAACACAAATCCTTGGAATGCGTACACCGCAACCGTATTGTTCGAGAGTTGTCACTGCCCCCTCTTGCTTTTTTTACGAGTCCCACGGACCAGAGAAGAAGTTGGTACGACTTGAGGGTAGCAAACCTCTCGTCGAGTGTTCTTCATTGCAAGGTCTGCGGGCCACTGGTGGCCTTTAGTGCGGCCCCTGACAGTGCAACAAATTGTAAAAACACCCCCATCATCATCATGATGCTGATAACCCCCAATGGTTTCAAATGTGTGGCGTCCCTCACACTGACGATGTCTTTTCGGCAGCCAAAGCGGCACCACTCTGAAAATTTAGTGACGAACACTGCTCTCTAGTATGTACCAATTTATACGGCTAATGAGACTGAAATACTTGTTATCCCCACTCATTTCAAATGGTTATCTCACAATTCACCTTTATATTGGCCGCATTAAAGACATTGGCACCACGAGAGTTATGCAACCCCAGGTGGCACCGACAAGTGAGATAGCTGGTTCGGGGCCCATGGACTCTGTGGACGGGGCCGAGGGAGGCCATGGTCGTCCTGACTCCCAGTAGGGCGTGTGGATGGCGCTGCCCCACACAGGGCCCCATCACGTGTGTACTTTGAACTTCATTCGCTCCACCGCATGTAGCCAACCGTGCTAATCGGAGATGCGGGGTGACGGACAACGGACTTCACACAAAAAGCAGTTAAAAAGAAATGAGTTTATGTATGATCAGAGCCACAGCTGATCCTTTCCACGGGGCAGGCCACCTGCCAAACCCCACCGCCCGTCGGTGATATGCTTCTGCTGCTGCTGCTGCCGCTGCTGCTGCTGTCACTGTTGTTGTTGCTGCTGCTGCTGTTGCCTCGTACTCCCGCTGACTATGGAGTTGATGATATATTGCGCCCGGCACGCAAACGGCCTCGCTTTGTAGGGCACAGACTCGGCAATCGGCGATGTCAAAGGGCCCCTTCAACCGGGCGGACGAAGGCGTGTGTCTGCTGAAGCGCGTCTTATCTGTTCGATGGCAGCGAGTGATGCGACAGTCTCCAGAAGCGCCGCAGCGAGGGTGGCCACCCTTTCCGCAGACGAACCATGGGACGTGTTTCTCATTCAGCCCGGGGCCATTATGAAAACTGTGATCAAGTTTCAGCTCGATACCGGCGCCAGATCTCGGTACGGATCGAGTCCTGCCACTCAGAACAGCAGATGCCAGTTCCCCGGACTGCCCTGGTCAAACTCGGACAGGTGGCAACCATAAACACACCATTGGCCACACACCACTGGCCACACATGACCGGGCCCGTTTTGTTGCAGTTACGTCGTGTTGTGAGTTGATGTCTGAGCTTATCTGAGGTCTCGTAGGTCCTAACCCCCTCGTCACATAGACAGTAGAGCGTGCACCGTCAAACACCAAACTATTACTCGATTGTTCATTACCTTGCATCGGTGTCATTGCGCTCCCTCGTAAATATCTCACTTTGCAACGAGACAACAGTCGTTTCGGTCGCATATCGGCCTCCTTCATCTCGGTGTGGCAAAATATTCTCCTGGTATTTATATATCCGCTGTAGTCGGTGGTGCGCGCGTGTGTGAAGTCCGCTCAGTGTTTCAATGGTTGCAAAGTGCTGCGGCTGCATTGGTGACCCATGTCACGTGACTGGATTAACAAGGCAATGCGTTATTAGTTTTGTGGTCTTTAACAAAAAAATCACCCGCAAGTCTTGAGTGAGCTTCAAGTCACTGCTGCATGCTTCAAATTAATCCAGCAAACCGTTATGCTGCTTACGTGTGGGTGATAACCGGGCCCACACCTGCACACACCCGCGTTGTAAATAAACTCAAATACACACACCACCGCAAACCTGGTCTCCGTGGCTCATGATCGCGTATGCTGCGTGATAACCGGTAAATGGTAACCGGTAACCGTTTGCAGAATCGATTCCCTGGTTCGGAGAGTCAGGAACCCGGTCGCTGTTGCCAGTAAAACTTTAATGAATGCACCACTGATTGGCAGGTACAAACGGCACGGCGGCATGCAATCCTGCAGCTGCTACTCACACCACAGCTGGTGGAAGAATCTCAGAAAATCCTTGCGGGTGGTGGTGGTGGCGCGTCAAAATCAGTTCTCGTGATGTCGAAGCAGTTGGAAGACGAGTGTTGTTTTTTTTTATGAGCGGCCGAACACGAAGCTTCACAGTGTTGCCGTATCGCAGCACCCAGCCTGATGACGATGGACTGCTCCGTGTTTTGACTCCTCGTGCCCTCGACAGATTTGACTTGTGCCCAAAATCAACGGTCAATGTTGACCTCTTTTTAGCAAGTCTCAGTCGACTGAATACAGATTCGAATCGCGTCAAACTTGGCCACAGGGTGAACTAAAGACTGATAAAAACAGATTCGCTGATTAAAATTTTAATTTTTGACTTTTATGATGACCGGTGTGTTATGCTGCACCAGTGTACCGCCAATACGCCCATTCGCAATGATTTTTGTGCACCAACGTCGCCTCAACTCACGTCACCGCACAGGCCCCTAGCAGCCTGTGCACACGGGCGCACAATGCCAGCTCGGATGAGCTATCTCACGACTCGCCGTTATATTGGACACACGAAGACATTGGGACCACCAAAGTGATGCAACCCCAGGTGGCACCGACAAGTGAGATCTCTGGTCCGGGGCCCATGGACTCTATGGATGGGGTCGAGGTAGGACGCGGTCGTTCTGCCCCCCAGCAGGGCGTGGGGATGGCGCCGTCCCACTCGAGGCCCATCCCAAATTAAAACTCAACTTTTTAATTAAAATTAATAAAAATTTGTTTTGTTACCAGGTAAGGCCCACTAAGCCATATAGCTCTTTTTCAGAAGCGACCTGGCCACAAATGACGTATCACGTGGACGTGTATAGCAGCCAAACACTCCAAACGCATGATATTGTTTCTAAATGTGGAGGGAAAAACCGGAGGACCCGTAGAAAAATCCATACGACCACGGGGAGAACATGCAAATTCCAAATATAGAGGGGTCTAGATCGAACCCACGACCTCTTGTATAGCAGGCGATGTCGTTAACATCTCCACATCCTGGCAAGAGCCACAGCTGACCTACCCACACCCTGCGGTGAGCTGTGCCGAGATGTCCATCAGCTGCCAGTCACTCCATGGCGGAGAGACGTGGCCACGCGGTCGTTCGTTCGCCGCCTGGTTTCAGAGGTTCGCGGTTTAGAATCCGGTGGCCGCCCTGGTTAATACCGCGGTGTGTTAACAGACACAATTATGATACCATGCACCGTCTGCTTCACTCAGCGGACGTTAAACATCCCCTGGCATCAATGGCAAGCGTAGGCCATTGTCTACCGGCGTCATGGTCAAAATTTGCCTCATTAAAAGAAAATTGTCACCAAAGTACTCCATTGCCATTATGCATAGCGATCATCGCAAATAACTCATCCTGGTCTTTGGTTCTTTCGGTAAAGTCAGATAGGTATAAAATAAAATAGATCACGTTTCGGGCGCAACACAAGCGTCCGTCATCAGAGTATGGATTCCTGCAGTCACGAAAGCTTCAAATCAAGATTCATCCTGGTTTCTTGACTTCTCACCTGGTTAAACTAAATTGACTTCTACTTCTGTAGCGAGACAACAACAGTGGCAATGTGTTTAAGGGGCCGAATCCAGTGGCCTTCCTAGCCTCTTTGTAAATTATGTTTTAGAAATTAGCGTCTTTTTGATCGCAAAACATTTTCTTTCTGAGCTGCGCTCTGTCCACGCCTTTCCCAAAAAGCCATCGCCGCCATCTCTCGCAGCCACGCGATTCAACGAACAAATCCATCCCTCTCAAGCGCGTTCCTTCCTTTGGCCGCCCACTCCACCTTTAGGCTTGGCCACCTTGAAGCCAATCACAGTCCTGTCAACCCATACGGTTTAGCCGTATTTTTGTAGAGGGAAGTTTAGTTTTCAGGTCCATACGGCGCACAGCCGTTTCAATAGGGCATTTTTTTAATATTTGTTCGTGTTTCTCCCTTGTGATGGCACTTTGTAGGATGAACGTTGAGATTTATAAGGGGCAAGGGGTGATCAATAAGGTCTGAATTGGTCTGCCAAGGTATGCACTGATAAGGGGTTGACAGCAATGCAATCATCATCCCTCCTTTAACGACCACGTCAGAAACGTTGCCAGCTTGGAGCGATCCGTGGCATCGCCACGCGAATGCAAACCTGAAACGGACTCACGATTTGTCAAAGACGCCGTGACCTCTGGCGCACAGCGCCACCACCACCACCGCCACCACCACCACCGCCACCACCGCCACCACTTACAACGAACCGCGCGCATGCCTCTTAAGCAGCTTTGCGTGTGAGTCAATCCGATTCTCGCTGCACGTGGATTTGACACGTCGTGCGCAAATGAGGATTACATCGCGAACCGCCAACAAAACCCATTCAGTCAATCTCACCCGGCTACCCGATAAACGTTGTTGGTATAACCACGATTCCAACGTTAGGGTAACGTTGGGATAGCCACATGCCAACATTCGCCCAACGTTAGGATAACCACGTGCCAACGTTTGCCCAACGTTGGGACAGCCACGTGCCAATGTTGGGGTAACGTCGCGTGTTTACTAAACCCAAATCAAAAACAAACCTCGGCGTTTCATCAGGATTACCCCCCACCCACCCCCGACCAACGCGACCACCCACAACTCCCCGCAGTGGCTCACGAAGCGCGCGGGGGGGGTGCGAGTTTGGGCTGTGAGGGCGCACGGCGACCCCGCAGCCCACGGGCCGCCACCGCCTCGCGCCGCACCGCCGCTGCGTGGGGGGGTAGCGAGGGTCACCGCGCAGCAGCATCAGCGGCCCCCTACGACCCCCCCACCCCCGGGAGGCCGGCCCGGGGCTCCAACCCCGACCCTAATCCGTGCCCCCCCCCACACCCTCAGCCTGCGCCCCACCACCCTCAGCCTGCCCGCCACCACCCTCAGCCTGCCCCCCACTCCCTCAGCCTGCCCCCCACCACCCTCAGCCTGCCCCCACTCCCTCAGCCTGCCCCCCACACCCTCAGCCTGCCCCCCACCACCCGCACCACTCGCGCTAATTGGCAATCAGCGCACCGAGGCCGCCGTGGCCGCCGCGACTCAACGAGATGCGACGGCCACGGCCGCTGCTGCTGCTGCGCCTCGCGCGGGGAGCGCGGCCCCCTCCCCCCCGCCTCCTCCTGCTGCTGCTGCTCGCCGGTCGCCTACACGGAGACACGCGTGAGTACACCAGTGTGAGTGAGTGTGAGTACACGAGTGTGAGTGAGTGAGTGTGAGTACACGAGTGTGAGTGTGTGTGAGTACACGAGTGAGTAGTGTGAGTGAGTCTGAGTGAGTGTGAGTGAGTGTGAGCACACGAGTGTGAGTGAGTGTGAGTACACGAGTGTGAGTGAGTCTGAGTGAGTGTGAGTACACGAGTGAGTGTGAGTGAGTGTGAGTATACGAGTGTGAGTGAGTGTGAGTACACAAGTGAGTGTGAGTGAGTCTGAGTGAGTGTGAGTGAGTCTGAGCACACGAGTCTGAGTGAGTGTGAGTGAGTGTGAGTACACGAGTGAGTGTGAGTGAGTCTGAGTGAGTGTGAGTGAGTCTGAGCACACGAGTGTGAGTGAGTGTGAGTGAGTGTGAGTACACGAGTGAGTGTGAGTACACGGGCAACACTGTCGTGGACATTGCTATGTGAGGAGGACCAATGCCCATTGGCCTCTCCCCTCATGGCGTCTGTGACCACCACAGTGGCTAAACGGGGGCTCTGGACGGGTGCGAGGGGCTGGTAACCCCTCCACATTCAATTAATTACCACGAGACTACGATATAAACATAAACATGTAACAAATAAGCTTGTGCCGGAGGCCCCGGGGGGACAGGCTTCTATGACGTCTCCTAGCTAAACCCCAGTTGGCGGAGCCAGGAGATTGAATCTTCACCCTCGGGGCTCCTCCAGAAATAACGAAAAACCACTGCGGATGGCCACGTGGAATGTTCGAACGCTCACTGCGGAGGAGAGGCTGCCACTCCTTTGTCGGGAGCTGGACCGGTACCGCCTGGATCTCTGTGGCATTCAGGAGGTCCGGTGGACCGTTTCTGGCTCCTGCCACCATGAGGGGTGGACAGTCCTCCACTCGGGGCAGGAGACTGACAAACAACAGGGTGTGGCTCTTCTTCTGAACAAAAGAATGAAGGGGGCGTGGGAGCGTGGCGGTGAGGTGTGGGAAGCTGTAAGCCCCAGGATACTTTGGGCTCGCCTTCCCATCAACCGGAGGCGAGGAGTGGTGGTCGTGGTTACTTATGCCCCCACCGAAGACGAACATCCGTGGAGGGATGCAGGCAAAGCCGATGAGTCAGATGCCTTCTATGACCTCCTGTCACAGGTGCTGGTGACCACTCGGGACAGAGTCATCTTGTTAGGTGACTTCAATGCCCGAGTTGGTCATGATGCTGGCACCTGGTCTGGAGTGATTGGAAGGCATGGGCCAGATCAGCTCAATAACAACGCAGCCCATGGCCTTGTAATTACCAACACGCTCTTCCGGCATCGGCGCAACCACACAACATCATGGATGCATGTCGGGTCCAAGCAAGAACATCTGCTGGACTACATAGTGACGGACCAGCGGATGCGAGCCCATGTCCTTGACACCAGGACTTGCCGTGGAGCTGATCTACCCTCTGACCATCGACTAGTCATCTGTAAGATGCGCCTGCCATTCTTCCACTCCGGTGGTGGGTGTACACCCAGGACCCCATTCCAACCTAAAGTGGCCTGGTCTCAGTTAGCTGATGAAAGTTGCAAGCGAGAATTTCATTATCGCTGGCAGCTGGGGTTGGCATCGTCCCCCACTCCTCCTGATGTCGAGGGTAAATGGGCGAGGTTCAGGACTGTGACTCATGCAGCTGCAATGGCTGCTTTGGGTACGCGGTCCAGACCTCCCCAGAAACCCTGGCTGACAGAGGAGGTGTTCAGGTTAGTTGAGAAAAAGCGACAGGCCCACTCTCATCGGCTACAGCATCCCACGTCAGAGTATGAGGAGGTTTACCGCAGCCTTCGCTCGGAGGTTCGGAGAGCCATAAGGCGCTGCAAGGATGGGTGGTGGTCGCGGGTTGCTGAGGAGATGGAGTCTGCCTCAGTGGCCCGCGATCACAAATCACTATTTAACTCCATCAAAAAAGTAACCTGCACCGCCACACCTATTACCATCATTAGGGGAATAAAACGGTGATCCAATCTCCGACCCCCAGGAACAGGTTTGCAGATTTGCTGAGCATTTCTGTGAGGTCCTGGGGGAGGGGAAATCCCTCAGCCAGGAAAACATCATGGCCCAAAGTGGCGATAACCCTGCTAGGGCTGCGGTGCCTCAAATATTGGAAGAGGTCACCCCCTGTGAGTGGCTGCCTGAGGTGCCATCTGTTGAGGAAGTACTGAAGGCGATCCAGATTCTGAGACCAGGAAAGGCACCGGGCAGAGATGATCTCCCAAGCGAAATGCTCAGGGAGGGTGGCGTTTGTGCACAGACTGCCCTATATGACATCATAACAACAGTCTGGACCACTGGACGGGTTCCGCAGGATTGGAAGGATGCCTTGGTGGTTCCCCTCTTTAAGAAGGGGGACCGCACAGACTGTAACAACTATAGGGGCATCTCACTCCTCAGTGTGCTGGGAAAGGTCCTGGCAAGGATTATTCAACATCGCCTTGCTAGGCACGCTGAGGAGAGGCTTGCGGAGCCCCAATGCGGTTTCAGGAAAGGGCGGTCCTGCACAGATGCCATATTTTCTGTCCGTCTGCTACAGCAGAGGTGTAGGGAATTCCAACAATACCTACATCTCTGCTTTATTGACCTGGTCAAGGCCTATGATACCATCAGTAGGCCTGGGCTCTGGGTTGTTCTTCGTGCTTTCGGAGTCCCTTACCCTCTGCTCACGATCATTAAGGACCTTCATGATGGTGAGCGGGCCCGGGTAAAACTACACGGCCGGGAGTCAGAGCCTTTCCCTGTACACCTTGGGGTGCGACAGGGATATCCTCTGGCTCCCACATTATTTAACATCTAATTTGACCGCGTAGTTCATGAAGCCTTCAATAGCTGTACCGGGGGAATTTCCATCTAGTACAGATATAATGGGAGGCTGATCGACGCCCGGGTGCGATCAAGGGATGGCTCCCTATTGGTCAACCACGTTATGTATGCCAATGATTTGGTAATAGCTGCTCATTCAGAAGAGGAGTTGGAGACGCTGCTGCTGAGACTGGAGCGTGCCACTAAGAGGTGGGGCCTTACCATCAGCCCCAGCAAAACTAAGGACCTGCCTGGGTATTTTGTACCATCGGACATTCCACCCCCACAACTGCCAATCGGTGATGGGGCAGTAGTGAAGAAAGTGGAGAGTTTCCCATACTTGGGCAGTGTGCTTATGACCGGCTCCAGTTTAACAGCAGAGGTCTCACTCTGAATCAGTCGAGCGGCAATATATTTTCATCGGTTGCGTAACGCTGTGTGGAAGCTACCTGGTCTGTCGCTCTGCACGAAGCTTCAGGTCTTCTCGGCCACAGTCATTCCCTTCCTTCCCTACGCTTGGGAAACGTGGACCCCCCCTAATGGAGCATCTTCGCCGGTTGGAAACATTTAGGCTGGCCTGCCTATGATCCATCCTGGGTTTAACCAGGCTGGATTGTGTGAGGAGCTCACAAATCCTTGAAAGATCTGGGCAAAGTCCCATCGGTGAGCTCCTCAGGCAGGCAAGGCTGCGTTGGCTGGGTCATGTAGCCCGCATGCCCAGCCACCGCATGCCTAAACAGCTTTTGTTCGGCCGGATCAAGGGGGCTAAACGGGCGCGGCACCGGCTGGAGAAGAGATGGAGTGATGTGGTACAGGAGGACGTGGAGCTGAGTGGACTTGCCGATGACTGGTACCAGCGGTGTCAAGATCGGCCTCTGTGGAGGAGGCTCGTGAAGGACGCTACTGGGCAGTTGGAGGCAGTCGCCCTCCAACAACAACGGAGGGCGGAGGAGAGACGCTCACAACAACGAGCGGAGCGCCGGGTGGCTAAAGCACAGCAAGTTGGCACAGTAGGGGGCACAGGTGGTGCATCAGCTAGTCATCTCAGTCAGTCGACCCGTGGCACCTGGGTCTGCCCCGTGACCTCCTGCCAGCGGGCGTTCGACACTTCACGTGGCCTCAAGGTGCACATGGCCTGGCACAAGCGTCGTGGTGACGTCACCGCCACTTAGTGGCGAATGGCGGTTGTTGTTGTGAGTGTGAGTACACGAGTGTGAGTGAGTGTGAGTATACGAGTGAGTGTGAGTGAGTGTGAGTACACGAGTGAGTGTGAGTGAGTGAGTATGAGTACACGAGTGTGAGTGAGTGAGTGTAAGTGAGTGTGAGTACACGAGTGTGAGTGAGTGTGAGTACACGAGTGCGAGTGAGTCTGAGTGTGAGTGAGTGTGAGTACACGAGTGTGACTGAGTGTGAGTGAGTCCAGGCGCATGCGTCCTCGAGTCTCGCAGGGAGACGACCCCACGTGGCACCGCGGATGAGTTCCCACGACTCGTGAGACGCGGCGCATCTGAACCATCAACTCAACGCCTTGTTGTTGTTGTCATCGTCGTCGTTGTTGTTGTTCTGCAGAGGAAATTCCCCGCCGAGCTCAGCAGCTCTTTCTCAGACGCGACAAGGCTGTCACAAATGGTAGCTCCACCAAGTGGATCATCGTTGTCACGTGCACATTCATAGCAGTAGCCAAAGAGTCTGAACGCGTGGCGATGTTGATTCTAAATGTGGAGGGGGAAAACCGGAGAACCCCGGAGAAAAATCATCCGCGTGACCACTGCTGAGAGAGACGAGTGTGTAGCCAGTGTGTTTGTGTTACTGATAAAGCGGTGCACTACAATAGAATCAGTCGTTGTTAAACCTTGCGAATGTTGCTGGGTCACGGTTGGCTGATGATGATACACGCATGGTTCATTCGGCCGCGCTCTTCGTGAATCTCTCAGAATAGGCAGGCGCGTGATTCAGTCGCCAGAGTCACGTAACCACTGGACGAGATGTATTTCCTAAGCATTTTTAAGAGATGGATACCTGTATCGGGGCGAGGGGGCAATCGTGACGCCAGCGCGTCGATATTACACGGGGTCCGTCGGCGTCCCTGTGTGCTGTGAGCCGGACGAATAAACCGATGCCATCTTGAACCCTCGTCAACCTCTCGGAAAGTCCTTGGGTGTCGTGGCCGGTGTTGGGAGCGAGAGCGAGAGTCGTGTCACGGTTGACAAGGAGGAGGAGGATCACGCAGCGGAACAAGGAAAACAACGCAGAGTACTACCAAAACTTATCTTTCATCATTAATTGATGAGCGCCCTGCGTCCTCGATAACGATCACGGCCAGGACAGATCGAGGCACAGGGGGCCCGACTCACACAGACAAACTCCAAATGTACAGCAGGCTCGAACCCACGACCTCCTGCATACCAGGCGAGGTAGTCAACATCTCATAGCCACTGTGATGATGATGATGACAGAGAGACACTGCAAACTCCAAATGTACAGCAGGCAGGCGTCAGGGTCGGGATCAAACCCACGACCTCCCTCCACCGTGGCGCTCCACCGTGAACGCGTGAAGTTTCGTGATCCCGTGTGCGATCATCACCCTTCTTACTTGGGCACGCAGGAGGATGTGTCAAGCCACATTTCACAAATCTGTCATTGCCTTGAAAGTGACACTCAATTTATATTTATCAGCTGTGCGAGTTTTGAGTGATGATCGTGGTTGCTTCGTTGGTGTAATTTCCCCAACGCGTTATATGACGGCGAAGGTGACAGCGAAAATCATTGACACCGTCCATGAATGCTGTCCGGGTTGTGTTTCCATTGGCCCGATGTGCGCTTCTCAAACTCGGTTCACCGAGACCTTCGATTGACAACGCGGCCAGCGGTGATGCCCCCACCAAGCACGTGACTTGGTCAAGTGGGTGTCGCGTGCTCTGCCACGTCCGTCGGCAGAGGTTTGGCCCTTAGAGCCCCACAGCCGCCCTGATTAATACTCGAGGGGGAGAGGGTTCGCGTGTGTGTCTGTATGAACCAAGGACACAATAACTAGGCGCCGTCCCGCTCCACACAGCGAATGTTGCGAGATCCCGTGACGTTGCGGGAGTTACGCACCGCGTGCCGGCGTCGTGGTCCGAATGCGCCCGCGGTCTTGTCAACACCGCCCACAAGGCCCCTTTCGGGACTCCGAGTGCAAAGCTACGGGGCAGGGAGGAAGCTCGCCACCAAACATGGAACCCCATCACGACCTCTCCTCCAGGGGGACTTTGATTCTTAAGCGCATTCATGAGGGCAGTGGTTCTCAACCTGGGGTACGAGATGCCCTTTCTGGGGGTGCGAGACACGGGCAGATTTTTTTGACAAGGTACATAATCGAAAACACAAAATAAGCACGGGCACGTAAGTACAATACAACTACTTTGTTTCATCGCACACTAAGTGCTTATTAACATTCTACATGTTGGTTTACAGTGAGGGAAAAAGTATTTGATCCCCTGCTGATTTTGTACGTTTGCCCACTGACAAAGAAATTATTTATAATTTTAATGGTAGGTTTATTTGAACAGTGAGAGACAGAATAACAACAACAAAATCCAGAAAAACGCATGTCAAAAATGTTATAAATTGATTTGCATTTTAATGAGGGAAATAAGTATTTGACCCTTCTGCAAAACATGACTTAGTACTTGGTGGCAAAACCCTTGTTGGCAATCACAGAGGTCAGACGTTTCTTGTAGTTGGCCACCAGGTTTGCACACATCTCAGGAGGGATTTTGTCCCAATCCTCTTTGCAGATCTTCTCCAAGTTATTAAGGTTTCGAGGCTGACGTTTGGCAACTCTAACCTTCAGCTCCCTCCACAGATTTTCTATGGGATTAAGGTCTGGAGACTGGCTAGGCCACTCCAGGACCTTAATGTGCTTCTTCTTGAGCCACTCCTTTGTTGCCTTGGCCATGTGTTTTGGGTCATTGTCATGCTGGAATACCCATCCACGACCCATTTTCAATGCCCTGGCTGAGGGAAGGAGGTTCTCACCCAAGATTTAACGGTACATGGCCCCGTCCATCGTTCCTTTGATGCGGTGAAGTTGTCCTGTCCCCTTAGCAGAAAAACACCCCCAAAGCATAATGTTTCCACCTCCATGTTTGACTGTGGGGATGGTGTTCTTGGGGTCATAGTCAGCATTCCTCCTCCAAACACGGCGAGTTGAGCTGATGCCAAAGAGCTCCATTTTGGTCTCATCTAACCACAACACTTTCACCCAGTTGTCCTCTGAATCATTCAAATGTTCGTTGGCAAACTTCAGACTTCAGATATGTGCTTTCTTGAGCAGGGGGGCCTTGCGGGCGCTGCAGGATTTCAGTCCTTCACGGTGTAGTGTGTTACCAACAGTTTTCTTGGTGACTATGGTCCCAGCTGCCTTGAGATCATTGACAAGATCCTCCCGTGTAGTTATGGGCTGATTCCTCACCGTTCTCATGATCATTCCAACTCCACGAGGTGAGATGTTGCATGGAGCCCTAGGCCGAGGGAGATTGACAGTTCTTTTGTGTTTCTTCCATTAGCGAATAATCGCACCAATTGTTGTCACCTTCTCACCAAGCTGCTTGGCAATGGTCTTGTAGCCCATTCCAGCCTTGTGTAGGTCTACAATCTTGTCGCTGACATCCTTGGAAAGCTCTTTGGTCTTGGCCATGGTGGAGAGTTTGGAATCTGATTGATTGATTGCTTATGTGAACACGTGTCTTTTAAACAGGTAACAAGCTGAGATTAGGAGCACTCCCTTTAAGAGTGTGCTCCTAATCTCAGCTCTTTACCTGTATAAAAGACACCTGGGAGCCAGAAATCTTTCTGATTGAGAGGGGGTCAAATACTTGTTTCCCTCATTAAAATGCAAATCAATTTATAACATTTTTGACATGCGTTTTTCTGGATTTTGTTGTTGTTATTCTGTCTATCACTGTTCAAATAAACCTACCATTAAAATTATAGACTGATCATTTCTTTGTCAGTGGGCAAACGTACAAAATCAGCAGGGGATCAAATACTTTTTTCCCTCACTGTACACATGAGAACCAAGGCTGCAGAACCACTGCATTAGGGCATTTAGGCACTCCCCCTTCCAAACTCACCTCCCTTCTCCCCTTCTCCTACAGGGGTATCAGAGCTAAGGAAGACACCAGGGGGTTGCAGAGTTTATTGACACAGTTAATTGAAACATGCGGCGTCGACAGGTTTACATTGCACTGTAGTCCCTACTGTGTCTGTGCTGGTGTCAACCCCCGTCCATATCCTCTGTGTTGTTTACCGGATGTCGTTTTGTCAATAAAATACCTAAGGACAAAAAAGTCGCCCACCAATCACTGAGCTCGTAAAAGAAGCCTCTGAGGCCATCCTTGCAGGATGATCCTGCACGCAATCTCGAGCTGCGAAGGGGGGACAATTGCCCCCGCCTTCCCCCACCCAAGGTGGTTGCCACGATTTAAAACAGTTGCAGCAATGTGTCCCACTGCGGTTTGAAGTTGAGATGTTGACGCAAGGCGCTTTCAATGCGTGGACATATTCGAGCACAAATATCGATGCAAATCCGTAACTCGGCGTCCTTTCAGCGTGTAGTTTCACGAGCGTGCACAGCCACTTTTGTTAACCCACTGCTGGATGATGAAGCGTGCCCATGCCGTGCGTGTTGTAGGCTGTTATTGTATGTGTATGCATGTTGAACTTGTTAAGCAACGTACGGAGCCAACCGTGATAATCAGGTGCGAAGGAAAGACGACACACTAAACATCCCAAAGCATCATACTCAGCCACATGGAGTATCACCTTTAATAACAGAGACCATACATGTTATGGGCGGGCTCTCACGACCAATGTAATGATGCATTATTAATTTTGGGTCAGATTTTGTAGATATAATAACGTCAGCTAATGAATCAAATGTAACTCGCAACCAGTCAACATTTCGCTTGCTTTTCAACATTGTCTGTTTGCTGAATAACAAAGCCAACTGGCATATTTGGCCACAGGCCATCACTTAGTGGATTGTGCTTCGACATGACAATACAAATAAGTCTTCCCATAATGCAATGTGCGAATATCATTTTATAATTTTACTTATAATACCAACGAGTTTATTCAGTAGGAATACTTTCTGTTTTTTGAGGGGTGTGTTTTTTTACTCAAGAGCTACTAATAGGGTAACTATTTAAAGGCCAGTTTAAAAACTGTTCATCAGGAAACATTTTAAAATGTAATTTTCAATGTAATGATGCATTAGTGCAGACGCCAACTCTTATTCTCATGCATGGCAGGGGTATTTATGAGACAAATAAAAAAACACAATGGTTAACTTTCTCATTAAAGTGACACTGACTTTACTCATCCCAGAGGGACGATTGGTTGAGTCAACCCCAACCGGGAGTTGAATTCACAACCTTCCGATTGTGAGCCACTTGCTCAACTTCTGAGCGACCTGGGGCTGGATCAGAAACCAGAGTAAGCATTTTATTTTCAATGGGAATAAATCTGAAACGGTTTAACTCTCCTGTCGGTAATCCCACACATTTCCAGACGCGGTGGCGGCACGCGACCTCGGCGCGGAAGGGCGTGCGGAGGTCGGCGTCCCCTCGGCAGCATACGGCACAGTCCAGGTCGCATCAACCCGTGCTGAAGATGGGGAGACGACACGGAGCCCGGCATGGGTGCAGCGTGAGACCGCTGCCTGGGACGGTGGCCTGGCCGGAGAGGAATCCGTCCGGACTCCTCGGCCCTCCGAGCTCGGACCTGGTGAAGCGCGTGTGCTGAACCACGGCGCCCGCGGAGAAGAGAACACGTCGCTCACGTCCGCGGCGTGGAGCAGCTCCGCGCCACCGTCGCAGAGACTCGGCTCCCCCACGCACGACGGAAGAACGTTCACAGGGGCGCAGCTGCCTTCGACGGTGGCGGCGGCCGTGGGAAGCGATGCGGCGGGTACGGCGGCGGAGGAGGACAGCGGTCGGGCGAGCGGCGCCTATTGGGGTGGTGAATCTCCAGCGAGCGACGTCCCATGCATCGCCACGGCCTTTGCCCGGGGCGGCGACGCCGACGCGACAGCGACGGCCCTCGATCCCTCGCTCTGCAACGTCACGCGGACGCACGCCGCGCCCGACCGTCCGTCCGTCGACGTGCGCACCCAGCGCACCGAGTGGCAGCTCTTCACGTCCTCCCTGAGACACCTGCACCACGAGACCAACGAGCCGCTCAATGAACTCAGACGCCTGGGCTCCGCGTCTGGGACGGCGAGGACCCCCCTCCTCCTCCTCCTGCCGCCCCCGCCGCCTCTCCCGCCTCCCCCACCGCCACCCCCGCCTCCCACGGCCGCTCCCCCGGTGACCTGCGGCCCGGGATATACGCACCGGCGTGGGGGCTGCGTGTCCCTTTGCCAGAGTGTGCCCACTTTCTGCTACAACGGGGGCACGTGCCACCTCATCGAAGGCATTGGAGCGTTCTGCAGGTGTGAGCACACGACCTCCGCGGCACCGCTCGAGATTTACATCGCGGGCGAACACATTTAAACATTTTTAGGGGGCTTTGGGATGGATTGCACCGTGAAATCCACCAACCGCTCTTAAGTTCGATTCCCCGGCCGCTCTATTGATTGGCGTCAAATGTTACACTTCAGATGAAGTACCGTACAGACATCCCCCGATATATGGAACGGATACTTTCCTGAATAGTCCGTAAAGTTAAATTGCATATATCGAATCCTGTTTCCCATTGACTTCCATTATAGAATTGGAGATGCAATCCTTCAGAAAGGATTTGGCCCCAAGAGGGTAATAAAATCACACTGAATCCTTTCCCACCAGTTTTTATTCCGATTCTGTTCCGATGATGTACGTCATCGGAACGTAATCGGAAATAAAAGGCCATACGGGAGGGCGTGTGGCACAGTTTGGAGCCAGCTATCGTAGAGTGCAGTGGTCGTGTTCTTACAGTTTTCTAAAGTGAGTACAATGTCTTTAAAAACAGCGGCGCTACTACACCTCTTTAAATAAAATTAACGCTGAACTGCTTGCGCATTCCGAGATTCAGCGGTGAACGGGACCCACCCTTTAACTTGCAGACGTCTCGGAACGGGAAAGGGTTAGGAATGCAGCAAACCTATTTGAAACACATTTAATTGAAAATCAATAATCTTATGATCAAAAATAATAATACTCAATGTAAGTCGTGGGAAACCAGTAAAGTATGAATAGTGTCCCAGACACAAACGTTAGTGTGGCATTTTTTTTCTCCCCCCAAAATGAATAATTTAAGAGATTCCAAACTCCGTAAATGTGATTTCACGTAACACATATTGAATTAACTCCGTAATTTATGAGTTACATTCTAGCGGAATTCCGTATATTTCGTTGCCGTAGAACGAAGGATGACCGTACAGGCAGTCAATTGTGCATAACTGCAGTGCAAATGCAGTTATCCTGTGTACGGTATGTACGTTGAACTTCTTTCGCACCGTACGTAGCCAACCGTGCTAATGGGAGGTGCGGGGTAAAGGAACAACAAACTAAACACACAAAAAGCACCGTTACTTGCCGTCATTTCCTCTTGTGATGGGACATTGCCCAAGTTGTATTTCCACAATGAATGACATTTGAGATGAGAAAAAAATTACCACAAGTTACATTAGTTGGGAGGTTTTTGAATTAATAATCATAACCATTACGAGATAAAATGTCACGAGACTCATTCAAATTATTATGATGAACGGCTTTCACATTTACCTTTAACACGAGTAACCACATTTTATTGACAGTTTCATGAGTTCAACAAAGCAGACTGCCACAAATGTCTGAAATCTCTGCACGACGTTCAGATCGAAATGCACTGGGAATGACCGTTGAAGAACCGGTTTGTTCACTCATGAAGGAAAAAATAATGACAGATTTGTGTTCTGGCCAGGTGCTGGTGAAATAGTATTGACCCCCGCACGTAAAAACTGAATCAGTGGGCAAGCCGCCACCATTCTATTAGCCGGCGCGCGATAATTCAGATGTAAATCGCAGAGTGTGGAAATATCATGGCCAAGTCTGGACATTTTAACAATTAATTTCTGACCAATTTTCCACAAGAATCACGACAAATTCACACCAGGCCAGTAACGTGATACATTCGGGTGCAATTCTGCGAACGGGAATGAGATTACAGCAATGCGGTACTGTTGCTGCTGGGTGCCAAAGTGCTTGCCACAAATGAACCACAATACCCTGCTGATCTCGAGCATAAACCATCATCACGGGAACTCTGGTCATCCTCGCAGTGGCGAATTTCGGCTCGCTAATGAACAAAGAAGGTCACCGAATCGCGCGCTTTCAGATGCGCTTCTGCGGCCGTCTGGAATTCCTTCCGATATTAGGAAACCACTGGAGCTATGCACTTTTAAATCGAGATTGACAACTATTTTCGTTAGAACTGGTTATTGTATATAGTTTGTTGTCCTTCCCCCGCACCTCTGATGAGCACAGTTGACTACGTACGGTGCAACAGAAATTCAACATACGTAGTGGAGAGGTGGAAGTCGCTGTACGATGGTCGTGTGCTATGTTTGCTGTGTGCAGCTGGAGCCTACAGCAGCTCACGTGCGGTGTGGTCGTGCTTGCTGGGTGGTGTGTGGGCGGTGTGTCACACTTCATCCGGGGTGGTGGTGGTAACGCACATGGCATGTAATCCAGCACTTGTAGAGGGGAGGGTTGGTGGATCACGCAAATGTAAAGTAATATAATGAAAATGCCTTCCCATCAAGAGAAGTACAGCAAAAATGTGGACTCCACCTCTTGTCTGTATGGGATATAGTGTTGCCCCCTCACACGCGTGTGGGTTTCTCCTGGTTCTCTGGTTTTCTCCCCCATGCAAACTCATTAATTGGCTGATGGCACCTTCATATATAGAGGACAGCAGAGCTTGGGCACTTGTTGGCGCCGGCTCATTGTGAGGCTGCTCCCTTGCTGCTTGTCTGTGTTTCCCCGCGCCTCTTGAGCCGAACTCTCTCTCTCTCTCAAGAGTGAGCGAGTACTGTGCAGCGTGTTACAAGTTGAAATTATGACTGCGTGGTGTGGTGTTCATTGTGTGGTGTGTTGTCGTAGCCATGTGGACATGTAAGGTGGTATATTCGGCTTGCTGTGTGGTGGTGTGTGGAGAGGCTTGCAGAGACCCCACAGTGGTTTCAGACCAGGGCAGTCCTGCACGGACGCCATATTCTCTGTGCGTCTCCTACAGTAGAGGTGTAAGGAATTTCAACAGGACCTACATCTCTGCTTCATTGACCTGGTCAAGGCCTATGAAACCATAAATAGGCCACGGCACTGGGTTATTATTTGTGCTCTCTGTTCACAATCATTTGGGACCTTCACGATGGTGGGCAGGCCCAGGTAAAGCTGCACCGGATAAATTTCCATCTGGGACAGATTCAATGTGAAACTGATCGATGTATGGGTGCTGTCAAGGAATGGTTCCCAATTGGTCAACCATGCTATGCATCCTGATTATTTTCTCATTACTGCTCACTTTGAGGAGTTGCAGATGACTCCCACAAAAACAAGGCACCTGCCTGGGGCAGTTCTGGAGAGAGTGGAGACGTCTCCACACCTGCACAGTGTGCTTATTCCCAGCTATAGTTCAGCAGATATCTCACTCTGAATGAGTCGAGTGGCATTGTCTTTTCATCAGCTGTGTAATACTGTGCAGAAATTACCTGGCTTGTTACTCCATACGAATCTTCGGGTATTCTAAGCGAAATGTGGAGCCCTTTGTGTACCATTTTCAAAAGTTCAGGCTGGCCTGCCTATGATCCATCCTGGGTTTTATCATACTGGATTAAGACATGTACATCGGGCCCTCAGGATGAACGGATACTCTGACCGCACCATCCGCCAAGCTGTTTCTCCCACCATACAGAAACAGCCACATGAAACTCCGATCAAAACTATCACGTTGCCATACATAGCAGGCGTGACCAAAAAGATCTCCAAAATTCTAAACAAACATAAGTTCCAAGTCCGTTTCAGTACAGTACATAAAATCCGTGATCTAATTCCATCTGTGAAAGATGTCATTCCTGACTTACAATACCCTGGGGTCTACAAACTGAGTTGCAGTTGTGGTGATTGCTACATTGGAGAAACGAAACGTCATATCTCTGATCGTGTCCGCGAGCACAAGTCAGATCTGAAACACGGCAAAACTGATTCTTCCGCCGTTGCCGATCATTGCTACAACGCTGTGGGCTCTCATGAAATTGTCTTTTCCGAGACCAAGATACTCTGCAAGCCTCCTGGCTACCATCAAAGGTTTGTACACGAGGCCATCCAAATATACAAATACATACATAATTTCAACCGTGATGATGGGTACAAACTTAGTAATCATTGGAAAGATGTTATTAACCATGCAAAAAAGATTTAACTACACATATTTGGAGCATTCCAGGCATCGATTTCAGCCGCACCACCTCTACATAACAAAGGCTCAGTCAATCATTCTACACAACAAAGACTCATTTCCTGGCAGCGATTTCAGCCACATCACCTCTACATAACAAAAGGCTCAGTCCCATTTACACGCACCTTTACATCAGCCGCACCTTGTTTACACAACAAAGGCTCATTCCTAACAACGTGCTTCAGCTGCACCGAACCTCTTCCACCCTCAACCAGTATATATACAAGGACTGTTTTCTTGGAATTACTCTCACTTGATACAGCTATCGTGCTGTGATGGTTCCACCTGAAGACGGAAGCTTGTGTTGCCTCCGAAACGTCGTGATTTTTTTTTCTTTTATTAATTTTAATTGTTTTATCTACGTGACTTTACCGAAAAAACCTAAGAATATGAATCCTTGCAGTCACGAAAGCTTCAACTCTAGAATGGATTGAGGAGCTCACATATCCTTGAAAGATCTGGACACAGTCCCATCGGTGAGCTCCTCAAACAGGTTGGCTGGGTCATGTTGGCGCCCACATGCCCAGCCAACGCTGAGTGGACTTGCCAATGACTGGTACCAGCGGTGTCAAGATGGCCTGTATGGAGCATGTCCGTGAAGGACACTCCTGGGCAGTAGGAGGCAGTAGTTTTCCAACAATAGCGAAGGGCAGACGAGGCTCACAATAACAAACGGAGCACCAAGCAGGCAAAAAAAATCAGTGAGTTGGCACAGGTGGTGCTTTTGCCAGTCATCTCGGTCAGTCAACCCATGTCACCTGAGCCTGTCCCGTGACCTCCTGCCAGCAGCGAGCCTCCGACAGTTCGCGTGGGCCCCAATGTGCACCAAGCCTGGCACGAGCGCCGCGGCGACGCTCCCAACCGCTTGGCGGCGATCGGCGGCCGACGTTCGCCGTGCGGTGCCTCCGTGTTTCTGTCGCGCGGCCCCGCAGGTGCAGCGTGCAGGAGCACGTGTGGTACAAGGGGCTGCGCTGCGAGGGGGCCGCGTCGCACACCGCGGTGCTTGGCGGGGCGCTGGGAGCCAGTGGAGGCGCCCTCGCGCTGGGGCTGCTGCTCGTCGTGTGCCTCGCCAAGCGGGCGCGGAGACTCCACGAGCACAACGAGCGCCTGCGGCGTGAGCACCCACATTCACCTCACCGGCGTTCCCTCACCTCACCCGTGCTCTCACCTCACTCGTGCCCTCACCTCACCAGCTATCACCAAACTCACCCCACCAGCTCTCCCACCTCACCAGCGCCCTCACCTAAAAAGTGTATGTAAAGAACACTGCACTTTTTATTTATTGTGCTTGATTTGGTTCTATACTCAGTGCAGGTTCGTGAAGGATTGGTTCACCTATCACTCGCCAGTGATTTTAGCCGGGCGTGGGAAATTGAGCTCGGGTCACCAGGTTTATAGTGCTAATCACTGCGCTACTGCTCCACCGTTATGTCATGATAATACTACTAAAGGTTAACAATATTAAGCCGAAGAAGAACCCCTATTGGATGCTGGGAAATTTGAGGTGCGAGCCTGCCTTGCTAAAATATGTTTTTGTGTTGAAAAGAGAAGCTCACAATCTTCATCGGTGGGAAATTAAAGACACGAGCCAGAGCCGTGCGATTGTGGCCATGCAACT